>NC_049217.1:24737961-24885461 GCF_013347855.1 Anguilla anguilla | reverse complement strand
CCGCAGTGGGACCCGTTCCCGGCCTGCCACGCCCCGGGTGTGGTAGGCCCCCGCTGCGGTAGGCCCCCGCTGCGGACACTAAAAACATTCAGCCTGGGAAGCGTTCAGCATCTGTGCGGCTGCCTGCTCTTTCCCCCCTCTGTCCTTCTGCTGACTGGATCACGCCCATCCCGCCCTCTGCTGGCTCTCATTGGCCAGTGCCGCTGTGAGTGGCAGTGGCCTCCTGGGCCCACGGCATGCTGGTCCTCCCTGGATTCAGTCTCAGTTTCTGCGCTTTTAGGTTTTGTGTTATCGCAGCGCTGGAGAGCACTTCGGTTTGACGGTGGGCCCAGGACAGGGGGCAGCGGATCCAGCCGGAGCTGTCGGTGTTTGTGGTCTGGTGACAGCTTGCAGCGGAGGGTGACCCCCCCCCACATCTCCCTCCAGGGCGAATGTCTCTTCCAGTGGAAGTAAAAACAAAAAAAAGAATAAATAAAAAATGGAGAGAAACTTTATTTTACTGAGAGAGAGAGCCGGAGCAGAGGGCCGCCCCCATCGCCCCCAGCCTTCCAACTCGAGTCTCGACCTCACCTCGTTGGGCTTAATTATTGCACGTTCATTAAGAACGGGAGTTCTTAAGCCTCTTGAGGATTTGCCTGGCTTGACGAGGTCCCTCCACGGAAGAACAAAGGAAAGATTATGGCAGAATTGCATTCCTGCGTTTGTTTTAAGGTGCTTTTTGGTCATTATTTCTGAGTCACGAGGACCCACTTACCGAACGGGACGGGGCGGGCGGGGCGGGCGTTCCCGACAGGAGCAGGACCTCTCGGCTCGTTGAGATGTGTCATTCTCGCCCGTGGGTTTGGCCCCATCGGCTGTGCTGTGATTAAAATGGCCGACGGTGTTTCGCAAGCTGGTGTGGGCGGAGCGGAGCGGGTGGAGGAGGGGGGAGCGGGGGGAGCATTAATGCGCTGTAAACACCTGCCTTATGTTTTACTAACGAGTTCCGTAGTGGCGGTGACATTTACACAACAGTGGTGGGGATTTCGGGAGGGTGGGGGTGGGGGGGGGTGGGGGCGGGGAGGGAGGGGGAGGTGTTGCTTCTGTTCTTGTTCTTATCCCTCCTGTGCGGATGGGGTACAGATGGTGTGATCCTGTACTGTGAACCCAATGCCCCTTCCACACATCCCCCCCCCCCCCCCCCCCCCCACATCAAGCAGCCCATTAGATCTGCTTTAAACAGCAGTGTTCCCACTGTGTAAGTCTCACATGTTTGTAAAAGGAATGACGGGGTCCCTTCACCACTGAGACAAAATATAGAGTATTGCCCACGAATACACATTTATTTGTGAATATATCCCCCATTTTTTTTAACCCTTTGAAGAGCTGTTGTTTTTTTTGGAAACGTTCTAGAACCTGTAGTGATTGTTACATCGGCATTAGAATGTTAATTTAAGAACATTGCACCGTAAAGGGCTAATGTAGCAATGAGTGCAAGAACACACAGCACAGCACAGGCTGAGATCACATCCCCGTGTCCTTTCAGTTCACTCTCATTGATGTGTGGACAGACAGACAGACGGACGGATGGACAGATCACGGATTAGACAAATGGATGGATAGCCATATGGTTGACAGTCAGACTGATGGATTGGTGGACTAGTGGCGATGGATTTATAGACAGACAGGTAGACTAATGAAGACTGATCGGGGCATATGCCACTGGGGCAAGTGTATTCATTGGCTCTATTCTAGATTCAGCCATCGTGCGTCATTTTCTGACTCCACTAACCTCAGAGATGGGGTAAGGGGGCTTTTGAAATAGCAGTTTTGTGCATCTGTATATGCTGGGAATCCTCCTTTTTTTTAGCTACAACACAATTTAAATGTTCCTTTTAAACATAATTACATCTTTAAAGTGTCACGTTTTATTGACAGGCTTGACTTTAGGCCGGGTGGACTCCCAGCATGAATCTGAAATGGTTCATGTCAATGGGTCTTTGTTTTGGTTGTGAGAAGGCCTGTAATGGAGAAATGCCTGTAAGTTATTGGTTGGTCAGCTTCTCTTGTCCCTCTCCCTTAATGGATGCTAAAAAAAAACAAAATGGCTCCTCTGTCTCTATTGCCATTTCCCACCAGTTTGTGGAGACAATCAGCGGCAAGCAAAACGATCTGGACACCTTCATCGCCGAAGGCTACAAGACAGCACTGTCGGAGGAGAGGAGGAGGTACTGCTTCCTTGTGGACCGGCAGTGCGCCGTGGCGAAGAACAGCAGCGCCTACCATGGCAAGGTGAGTGGCACTGAGAGAGCGCCTCCCGCTGGAACACCGAGGGTAGTGCGCCCATTAAAGGCGTCTTGCGGTCTTACGGGTGTAATAACAACTGCTGCTGTGCAGCACCTTTTAGGATCTGAAAGCTTTGCTTTGAAAGGGGGGGACTTCACCCATCTGGGGACTGCATAGCTCACCATGGTGCTCGTCATGTCAGAAGAGGGGAAGATTTGGAGAATCATAGAGCTGTGCTTACAGCCAGAGGTTCTGGGTTTGAATCCTTGTGTGGCACAGCCACTTAACTGTTGCTGAAGTAAACATACTGCCGGATCAATTGCTAATATTGCTCATATTTAATAAAAACAAATAGCTAATGTTTAATAAATAATATAATATAACGCATAACTGAAGCTATATGTAAAAGATACGGCATTAAGCAAATGAGCAGTGCACCATGACATTATTAACATTACAGGCATTTAGCTGACGCTCTTATCCAGAGCCACTTACACAACACAGTAGGCTATATACTGAAGCAATGCAGGCTAAGTACCTTGCTAAAGGGTACAACGGAATCAAACCTGTGACCTTTAGTTTACAAGACTAGCTGCTTACCCATTATACCACGCCGCCGCCCATTGTGTTTTCTCAACACAAAGTTGAGTATCCAATATAGTCTATTGTTTATTGCTCTTTTGCTTCCTCGGATGCTGAATAGGCTAACCTGTCGGGCTGTGCTTTCAGGCCCAGCGTCCTCCCTCGCGGTGCGCAGATGTAATTTCCCACGCGGAGTTTGCAGCTGATACACTCCTGACAGGCTAATAGTCACACCGCGAACCTTAGCGAGAGAGTCCCACAGCCATGTAGCCATTAGCCTGTCATAAGAACCCCCCCCCGCCCCCCCAACCCGTTATGCCACAGCGTTTATAGAGCGGTGCATGCTGGGAAAGATTCTTGCCTCTGCAGTGGAGAGCAACGGCTCAGGAAACTGCACTGAGTGTGTTTGCGTGTGTGTGCGTGTGCGTGCATGTGTGTGTTTGTGTCTGTGCATGCGTGTGTGTGTTTGTGTGTGTGCATGCGTGTGTGTGTGTGTGGTCAGTTAGGGTTAGGGTTTAAAAGTTCTTTACAGGTAGCTGCAATAACAGACTGCTGTCTGGATAGCTTGGGCTGTTGGAAGACTGAATGGGAGTGAGAGGGAGAGGGAGGGAGGCGGGGGGAGAGGGGGGGGGCTGTAGAATATGGCTCGTTTCCAGCACGCAAGTCCAGCTCCTGAACAGTGTGGAGGCGTATGCGTAGGAGGGGTTCGCTCAGGGCAACCTGAAGAGCTCTGAAAGAGAGGGAACAGGGGGGAGGAGGGTGTGTGTGTGTGTGTGTGTCTGTGTGTGTGTGTGTGTGTGTGTGTGTGTGTGTGTGTTTGTCTGTGCGAGACATGAGAGAAAGGAGAAGATGCAGAGGGGCTAGATGTGTTGAGTCACTGGGAAGCGTGGGTGGGGTGTGCCCTCTCTCCCCTCCTCCCACACCATCCTCTGACGCTGCTCTGCAGCAGGCGTAGATGGACAGAGCTGGGATCAAAGCGGGCAGAGCAGCAGTTAGCAGGCTCCGCCCACATTCCACACTGGCCCATGCATGCCAGCACCCAAAAATCAGGAAGCTGGACGTCAGAGAATTCTCTGAGCGACACGCCCTCCATCAGTATGTTAGTGAGATGCTCTCTCTCTCTCTCTCTGTGAATGACATCTCTCTCTCTCTCCATCCCTCCGTCCCTTCCACTGTGTGTGTGTGTGTGTGTGTGTGTGTATGCGTGCGTGTGTATGCGTGCGTGTGTGTGCGTGTGTGTGTGTATGCGTGCGTGCGTGTGTGTGCGTGTGTGTGTGTATGCGTGCGTGCGTGTGTGTATGCGTGTGCGTGCGTGTGCGCGTGTGCGTGCGTGTGTGTGTGCATACATTTCTGTATGTATGACATTGACATTGCCCCCCCCCGCCCCTCAGGGTAAGGACCTGCTCACCCAGAAGATCCCGGTGTGGCAGCAGGCCTGCTCGGACCCCTCCAAGCTGCCCGAGCGCGCCATGCTCCTGGCCCAGCAGATGACGGCGGGCGCCGGCACCCTGGTCTCCAGCCCCCTGCGCACCTCCAAGGGCAACCTGACCATCTCCGACCCCATCCCCGGGGCCCAGCCCCTGCCCGTGCCCCCCGAGCTGGCCGTCTTCATGAGCAGCGGCCTGGGCCACCAGGCGGTGAGTCACCCGCCGCTGGACGAGCCGCTCGCTGTTCGAGAGGCCCGCGTTCGCTCGCGCGCGTCGGGCCGGGCCAACATGCCGTTTCCTGCGCGTTCCGGGCGCCGCGGCTGTTCGCCCTCGTGAATATTCACGAGAAGGGCGTCTGATTGGCCTGCGTCCTGCCCGGCGCGCTGCGGTCGCCTGCTAGCGCTTCTGGCACAGGGGGGCCACGCCTGGGCCATTGCCAAGGCAACAGTATCGTAGGAACGGAGCTGTAGCTACTGTGGAACGTTAAAGATGCATATGCGGAGGGGTGGGGGGAAGGGGGGGGGGGGGGGGGGGCGAGCTGATATGGCAGTGTGGGTCACCCCACACTGTGCATTACCTTCGGACCCCTGAAATGAAATTTAAACAGTTACATAACCACAGAATCTGTTTTTTTGCAGCGTGTTAAATCAGAGGTTCCCAGTGGACCTTCTGTGAAGGAGTGCCAGAGAGGCTGTGGATGAAACTTTTCCCCCTTTTTAAGATAATGACATTTTTCTGCATTTTTTAGAATGCGCGTTTTTAAAATTCCTTTTTTAACATGCGATTAAAATGGGTTTTTACGTCTTTGGTAAATATTGGGTTCAAATATTACTGCCTGCTGTAGGTATGGCTTTCATATATCAATCTGCTGTATAAACCGTATGTAAGTTGGCCATTTTACTGAAATGGAGGGAGTCCTGTCAAATGGCGGTAATGTCAGGTCATTTAATTGTAAAAAGGTTGGGAACCTCTGCCCTAGAATTCCTTGCTTAGTACTGAACAATAATAAAAAAATGAACGTAAATAGAAATAACCTAAGTAAAATAAAATTTGTAGCACAACCGTATGTGGTATGAACAGGAAATATAATGTATACATATAATATAATATAATACAATATATAATATGCTATATCATTTTGACTGCTTTTCATCAAAATGTGTTCTTAGATTCCATATTTTGCCACATCTTGTGCTGCTGCTACTTTCTTTCCGCGCTGCTACCGATGCTTGTGTTGGATTGAATTATCTGAGGGTTGACGCGCCAGTCTCCTCCCCCTTCGCCCGCCTGCGAACGCCATATTTGCGCCCTGCTATCCGGACTAACTGCACAGATTTTGAGATTATGTAAGCGTGCTGTTTTCTCTCCACGTGCTGCCGATGTGTGCCACGCATGTTTAAGACACACGCAGGGTACTGTATATACATGTCACAGCCACGCTTCGGATGGAACGAGGCAGTTCAGATACGTATCTGTGATACGCTGAGTTGGAAAGAGCGGGGCCGAAAATCAAATTAAAAGCGCGTGTGACATTTTAAACCCTTTAAAAGCTCCGAGTTAAATGGCGTATTTGTGTTCCGCGATACCGGCGGGCTCAGACCAGGCCTCGGGTTCGCCGCCGCGCGGCTCTCTCCCGCGCGGACGCGTCGAGAACGGGGCCGACTGAAACGTCCCGGTCCCGGTCTGACTGAACGGGACGTCCCCACCCTTCGCCGTCCCGAGCGGCTCTGTAGACCTCCGCGTTCGCCCCGGGACCCATCGCCACGGAAGCTCAGACTCGCGTATCGCTTGTTAAAAAGAAACAAAAAAGGGGGTCAGCGCGTCTGGGAGGCGGGGGGTGGGGGGTTGGGGGGGGGCGGGCGCTGTGTTATTATTGTTTTTCGGTTTCACGCTGTCCGCGGCGTTCGTTAGCGCCGGTTTCTAGGGCACAGGCAGAGCAGCGGAGCTGGAGCAGCGGAGACCCCCCAGGGAGCGCATTAGCTGCTGAACGCTGCAGAGCTGTTTCTCTTGCCTTAACCGGGCCGGGGAGTGGTGTGGGGGCGGGGGGGCGGGGGTGTGGGAGGGTGGGGATGGTGGGGGGGGGGGGGACACACGCTTGGCGTGACGTCTCTGTCGCTTCCCTTTCATGTCTCTCCAAAGCAGAAGACGAGCTCTCTACCTGCTTCCCTGTTGGAGACCGTGATTCTAGGATTTAATTGGACAACTCTGTAGACCAGAGCGATGCCCCCTCTACCTCCCCGTCAACACCCCCCACCCCAGCGGGCTTGTCAGTATTAAAGCGCTGTGTGAACCTTCTTTTACGACTGCGCGTGCGCGCGCGTGTACCTGCAGAGGCTGATGGGACCCGACGGCATGTCCATGGTCAACGGGACCGCGGGGATCCACGGGGAGGAGTTCCAGCACTGGGGGGACGGGACCGTGGCCCAGATCAGACCCTCCTCCCCCCAGGCCCAGTCCCAGGCCCCGCCCCAGAGACAGGTGACTGAAGTCTACTCCAACACCCTGCCCGTCCGCAGACCTGGACCCGCCAAGACCAAGGCCTCGGCCGGTAAGAGCCCGAGAGAGCTCCGCCCTCCCCATCTCCGCCCTCCCCACCTCCGCCCATATTAACCAACATAAAACCACAGTGAGCAACATGCAGACATGCAGCAGGATGACTCTGCCTGGTTAAAGATCCCATGACCTTAGGCACTGGATACAGCCCTACAGGATAATTTGATAAGGTAATTCATATACTTGGCAGGATGAAGTGTAGTGGTGACCTGTAGTGTGCATCTTAGGGCTCTGGTGGCTGCAGTAAATGGACTGCATTTATATGGTAAATGGACTGCATTTATATAGCGCTTTTATCCAAAGCGCTTTACAATTGATGCCTCTCATTCGCCAGAGCAGTTAGGGGTTAGGCGTCTTGCTCAAGGACACTTCGACATGCCCAGGGCGGGGTTTGAACTGGCAACCCTCCGACTGCCAGACAATCGGTCTTACCTCCTGAGCTATGTCGCCCCTTAGTGTGGGCAGTGTGGGTCTTAGGGCAGTAGGGGGAGCTGTAGTGTAGGGACTTCATTCATATGCTAATGCAACGCTGTGTAACTACCCCCTTCTCCCCCAACCCGCAGTGGAGACCCGGACCCTGCCCCGGTCCAGCTCCATGGCGGCCGGGCTCGAGCGCAACGGTCGAACCCGCGTCCAGGCCATCTTCTCCCACGCCGCCGGGGACAACAGCACCCTGCTGAGCTTCTCCGAGGGCGACGTCATCACCCTGCTGGTGCCCGAGGCCCGCGACGGCTGGCACTACGGCGAGAACGAGAAGAACAAGATGTGAGTGCGGGCAGCCGGGCAGACTTTAGCCAGCCGTGGCTCCGTGGGCTACCGCTACAGCAGGTACCCCCAAGGGCAAGCCAGGTGCCCGCAGGCTGCCAGTAGTCATCCCTAAAATATGCGTCCGGTTGGCGCTAGCTGTCGCCTGTAGTACGGTGCGGACTGTAGTGTGCAAAAGAGGGACTGACTTATGGGATAGCGCATGAAACAAGTGCAGGCCCTTCAGCTGCAGCACTTCTGAGATACAGATGCAGGTTTCATTACAGTAAATCACGAGCCACCCAATTACAGGCAGACAGGGATCAGTTAACTACTGAACTTCTCGCTAACTCGCCCTCCCGTTGCCATCCAACAGTCGTAAACTACATTTCCCATAACACCACTGCCTTCTTAAGGCAGTTGTGTACATTTGGACATGTAGTTTAAGTTATGTTTGCTCAGCAAATTCCATCATCCAATGGGGCTAAGGTATTGCAGCCATGTACATTACCTCTTGGTAGTTCTTTTATGTAGCCGTTCACGTTAACTTCTGTTACATCTTCAGGTTTGAAACAGGAAACCTCCAGACTCAGGAGCAGTTCCCTCTCCTCCACTGCACTGTTTGCTTAATGAATGTGTTCTCCTTACAGGCGTGGCTGGTTCCCCTTCTCTTACACACGTTTGCTGCCAGACAGTGACAGCGAGAAGCTCAAAGTCAAGTAAGTGTGTGTGTGTGTGTGTGTGTGTGAACTTTAGGAATGCTGATCGATGGTCTTTGCCCGTCTTTGTGTTCAGCAGACTTGCATTCTCTCTGTGGTCAGCTGCTTTCTCTGTGTCCAGCACTGTTGAGTTTTTCTCTGTGTTCAGCTGCTTAGCCTCTGTTCAGCAGTGTTGAGTTTTTGCTCAGTGTTCAGCTGCTTTCTCTGTGTCCAGCAGTGTTGAGTTTTGCTCTGTGTTCTGCTGCTTTCCCTCTGTGTCCAGCACTGTTGATTTTTGCTCTGTGTTCAGCTGCTTAGCCTCTGCTCAGCAGCGTTGAGTTTTTGCTCAGTGTCCAGCTGCTTTCTCTCTGTCCAGCAGTGTTGAGTTTTTGCTCTGTGTTCAGTAGCCTGCACCATGGGAAGAGCAGCAGCACAGGGAATCTGCTGGAGAGGGAGGACCTGGTCCTGCACACGCCCGACTACGGCCTGTCCGCGCGCATGCTGGCACAGAGCCTGGCACAGGGCAGGCCACGCCCCTACAGCATGGCAGTGCCAGGGTTCCCTCAGGTGAGCACGCACGCGCTCGCATTCTAACACACCGTGGACGCGCACATGCTGCAAGCACACACCGACGCGCTGGACGCGCCGTGAACACACACATGCACAGACCATGCACACGCCTGTCTAAATAACACGCTACAAGATCACGCATGCACAGACCACACACACACGTCCGCATAAACACTCTAACACACTGCAAGTACACGCGCAAACACACACACACACACACACACCTGCACTTACCCACAGTTCACACTTGGCCAAAGCTGCGCCATGCTGTTAAACCCATTTGACCAATCAGTGGCTAGCCTGAGGAAACACTATCGCGGGTTGCTTTCAGTTGGTCGGATGCCCGGCCCGTAAATGGAGGAAATGAATTGTGCGCTTTAGCTTCCTGTTGTTCAGGGACGCCCTGGAGGGAAACAGAGACATCATTCCGCAGGATCTGCTGGCGTGCTGAACGTGTGGCCATGCGGTCCGGTTGCCTGCCGTAGCCTGCGGCCCACACCACAGAGGTCCTGTAGAGGACCTCGCGTCACACACAGAGCAGCACTGTGCTGAATTCTTATCTATTTCAGCAGGTTATGCCATTGAGGTTAAAGGAATCGGACTCATTAGAGAGCCCTGGTCCAAGATACAACAAGACATTACGCAAGAAACAGAGAAACAGACATAAAACCTCTGACATTCAAGCGCAAGACTACAAAACAACACATCTCTAACAAAAAAAAGTAATCAAATACCAATAAAAACTATTTCGTTATGCAAAATTGATTGCAAACGAACGAGGATTTCTAGCATACCAGTTCTTATTGCGAGCTCTGATCCTACGTCATTAAAATAAAAAAACTGGCCCACCCATTTATTATATAACCATTTGTTATGAGTTTTTTTGTGCGTAAGATTTTGCACTTTTGCATTCTTTTAATATAGACCACAAAGACTCAGATGAGCCTTGGAACAATGCAGGATACGTGGGTGTGACAGGGCGGTGCAGCACAGAGGTTAAAGGTTAAATCTGTTACGGTGGACCGCCATTGTGCCCTTTACCTAAATGACGTCAGTTAACAATGCAGCTGCACAAGTGTGTGTAGAAATGTGAGCCTTATAAGTTTCCCTTCAAATTAATAATTGAAATACGGGCAGGCTAAAGTTTAGTATTACAGATTCCCTCGCCCCTCGCCCAGTTTTGGGCAACCCCATGCTGCGACCTGCCGTCCCGTGGTAGTACCAGCACCCCACTCCCCACCCCCACCACCTCAGTCCTACCCTGGTCACAGTAGTCGGGCTTGGACTCGGAATTGGCCTGCCATGCTTCCAGAATACCGTGGTCTTTGGGCCTGGCGCCACCTGTTGGTCATTGTGCTTACCGAACTGTACTGGTAGTGATGTTTTAGTCCCGGTGGGGGAATATAATGGTATTTGGCTCCCTTCCCATCTGCTGCAGGACTGCTAAGCTAAGTTCTTGCATCCATATTTTTCTGCCGTATGTTCAGCTGGCCATGCTGTATAGCGTAGTCATGAACGAATCTCCTCACGAAATGAACTGAGCAACTTGCTTTATTCTGTTTCCCCCCCCTTTTTCTATAGCCCGGGACAGAGGATTATGACAACCGGTTCCCTAGCAGGTAAGATTGTGTTCCCTCTAGATTCCGCTTTCGCTCCCCCCACCCCTCCCCCCCCCCCGCCAGAGCAGGCATGTGCAGGCGGGCCAGTGTAAACCGCTGCCGTGGGGGCGTGGGGGGGGGGGGGGTGTGGGACAGGGGACAGACTAGAACGGGGCAGAACAAGCAGGCAGACAAACGGACAGACAGACCCTCAGACGGGTTGTGTGTGGCCATATTGGTCACAATGTAGGGCCAGTAAGACAGGGATCACTCATCTCAAGACAAACATGAATATTATATATATATATTGTGCAGTAGCATGTGCAAATTTCTGATAAGGGATTTATGATTTGCTTAACAATAAACAAATGTGAGCATTTAAATAGTCTGTTTTGGCCACATAATTGTTGTTATTATTATTATTATTATTATTATTATTATTGTGACATTTATTTTTTTTATTTTTTTAAATTTTATTTATTTGCTTTATTTTTTTTTTGTTATTATTGTTATGGTTGTGCTGTTGGATGTTGATTCTGTTAAAATCCAGTCAATTGAATGGATCCCAGAAAGCAGATTTGGCATTTCTGGTCTATATATTTGGGCTTTATAGTTCATATTATATATATATATACATAGTATATGTAGTTCCTTTATATGTTCTATATAGTGGGCTTTTTCTGCTCAAAAAGTTTCCTTTTTTCTGTTGCATTTTTCCCTCTACTTTCTCAGCTTTTCTTTGCTTTCGCAGACTTTTTTTGTTTTAAAGAATTTGTCAGGTCTTTAGCTGCTTCAGGTTTGTTAATGGACAGTGCAATGCAAGACCGAATACTAGAGTCAGGTGTTACCATCTCACCTGTGCTCTAAGCTCCACCCCCACTTGGCATTAGACCTACCTATGATCATATGTGGGAGTCACATGACCTCTGGAAGTATGAGTGCTCAGTCTGGCCTCCCTTGTCTGAGAAGAGTGTGGGAGGAGTCTAATGCAGATCTGGGAGGGGGCACTGCATGCACACATTTTCTCCACATCATTAAAACATTGATACATTGATTCATGGAACAAAATGGGGATGTTATGCATTAGCTGGGTTCTGTGAGAGGAGCACTTTGGAGTTCCTAATGATAGGGATTGTTAATGACAGCCCTTTTTTATTTGACATATTTTTTCTGTTATTGATTGTATAGATACAGTGAATTCAGGGAAAGGCCCACTGTGTGACTGAGAAATATATGAGATCATTGTTGCATTTCTGTGGCATTGTGACATTACTGTGACATCCATTGTGATATCATTGTGACATCACTGGCTGTCACGCTCCTGCCTGTGCCATGCTCCACAATTCATAACAGTCCCTCACTGCCAATGAAACAGTCACAGTTATCCATTCTCCTGTGTACCTGTCAGATTCCCTTGACAACAGTGACTGAAGAAAACATAATCGAAAGTGTATTGGCTCAACACCTTATGAAGATTTTGATGGGGGGTGGGTGGGGCAGGGGTGGGGTCATACAGTGGCAGGGGTCATGCCTAACTCTCTGGGATGCCTCTTGCTGGTTGCGTTGTTTCCTACCTGGCACCGTTCCTTCTCTCTTTGTTCCACAGTTCCGATGGCAAATTGATTTCAACTGTGTGAGAACAGACAGACAGACAGACAGACACAGGCAGCACCGGAGCATAGGAGCTCTCTTTCTCTCCTTCCCTCCCTCCCTCCCTCCTCCTTCCCCGTCGCTCTCTTTCTTTCCCTCGCTCCTTTCCTCCTTCCCTCTTTTTTGCTCTGAACGTATGTCCCCTTCTCTCTGTGGAAGAGGCTGCTATCGTCCCTCCTTTTCTGCAGAATGTGGGCCGGCCACGGTCCAGTCTCAGCTTTATGGACTCAATCTCCTTTAATGAAATCACTGGAATGGACTGCTCTCAACAAACCTGTAACGATTGCTTGTCTTTCATGCATGTACGTGGGTTGTTTTTTTTTTTGTTTTGTTTTATATTGACGTTATTCTGTAAAAAAAAAAAAAAAAAAAGATTTAAAAAAAAGAAGAGTAAAAAAAAAAACGATGAAAAGAAATGGAAAATGACTGCGTTGAACCTATGGAGATTATCGGTTGAATGTCATTTAATTTTAATGCAGGCCACTATCAAAGCCACACTGATAAAAAAAAAAAAAAAAGAAGAAAAAATAAGTCTTGACATACCTGCCAAGTGTATCACTGTAAATTCAGTGAGGCCAAGAGACGGTGTGAAAAAACTCAACTCTTTAAAAAAAAAAAAAAAAAAAGTTTTTAAAAGGAAGTAATTTTTTTAAAAGGAAAAAACTGAAGGAATTTGTTGAATTACAGTACTGCACGTCTTTGCTGTAGTTTTTTTCTGTTGGGGAGAGTGGTGTATTTTTGGCAGTATTAAACTGTTATCCTCACTCTCTGAAATGAGGAAATGCAGATATTTATATTTTTCTAAAGTTTGTTGTTTTGTGTTTTTGATCACACCCAAGTAAACTGAAAAATGGCCACTCTAGAGTTATCTTCCGATGTAATAACTTCCATACAGCACTCGTGAAAGGATTAAAGATGTTGGCCTGGGTTAATGAACTTGATTAAATAAAGCTTCTGCTCAAGAGAAAAAACATTTGTGGAGTACCCCACGAATAGCTGTAATCATTTTGCTTTCTTTTTTCTGTGGGAAATGCTCTGTTACATTATGACTACATGTGGCATCACCGCTGTTGGTCTGCCCCGAACTGCCTTCTGTTGATGATCTTAACAGTGGGTCGTACCACAAAGGAATCCCACTGTAGGGGTCGATCAATGAATTCTGTTGTTGTACTCACTAAGTTACTGGGAGGGGAAAAAAGAAAAAAAAAGCTATCCCTTGCCCCTGGTAAAAGGATTTAGGGTGATGTAGGGTCACCATTCATGCATGAAAGAAAAGGCAAATGCTGGTACCTCTGTGCTACCCAGCCCAATGCCCCCTGCCCCTCCCCCCCCATCCTGACCCCTAAACTCTGAGTTTGCTCTATATTGAAACCTGGTGCCTTGTACAAGATATAACGTGTGTACAGTAAGTTCTGATTTTTCCCAGAGGTTACCATGACGATACACACGGATTTGCATATCCCTGAGGAGTGGTCCGTTGTGTCATTTCATTAAAAACAGATCTCATTTAGCCCCTGCGGGGATACTGATCTGTGATTGGGCGGCTGCGATTGTCCCCCGGAGACGCTGACGTACGATGCCGAGCGCCTGTTGTGGCAGCCATGACAGGTCACCTCGGTCCGAAAGTGCTTGCCGGCGACGGGGCGAGTGAATTTGCGTTCGCACCATTCACGCGGCGTCCACGTCCCTTCTTTTTTTTTCGTCCTGAGAGAGAGATAAAATAAAAGGGGTCCGTGGGTGGGTGGGTTGTTTTTTTTTTTGTTGTTTTGTGTCTGTTTAAATTGAGGCCAATCTCTCAGTCGCTCTCGTTTCATTTACATTTAGCCGTCTGCTGCTAATGCTTTTGTAAAGAAGAGACTTTAATAAAAGCGAAACCTGAAGGAGAGTAAGGATCTGTCTGTTTTTGGAGAGATGTCTTGACTTCTGTTGTGGAAGGAGCATTCAGTAAGGCCCATGGCATTACCTCCATAAATGCACCCAAATGCATGCTGTATTATTGACAATGCTGCATTTCTAGGCATACATATGTAATTTCATATGTTACTGTGTTCATGGAAACTTGTCCACATGTTGTCGGTGTTGTGCAAAAAAAAAAAAAAGTCTGTTTACCAACATTTATATCATGACAGTTGCATGGTGTTTTGAACCAGCTTTATTAGTTGTTGAGTTGGGGAGATATTTAGCCTACAGTACACAGTGCTGGTTTGGTACTTTCAATACGTGTTTAAAAAAGAAAGTGACAAAAAAGGGAAATACTTGAGGTTTTTCTTGACACCAGCTGTAATATTTGAGGTTTTTCTTGACACCAGCTGTATGCTGTTATAAAAATTATTTTAGTAAAGTCTACTGAATATGCATGAAATGACATGCTTTAACTTTTTGTGGTGACCTGTGTGAATGTCCCACCCCATTACATCAAAGAAACGGATGTAAACCCAAGGCAATGGTTAAGCGGTGGTTCAGTATAAGCACTATGGCGCTTTGTCTTTGAGTAATTTATTCGTACATTTTTAGCTTTGCCCAGGGTTTCACATTTGTTTCAGTGATCCTCCCCACCTCTTGAATTTCGTTCTCAGAGTTGAGGTTGAAGCGCTGTAGAGTTTAGATCGAAAGTCTATCTAAATCCTGTGTAATGCAAAATGATCTCATTTCAGAGTTTGTGTTTTTGGAGTTTGTGCTTGAACAGCGTTTTTGTTTTCATTCATGGGGCACATCAGATCCATAATCTCATAAGGGTCGTCTGCATTTCGTGTAAAAAAAAAAAAAAAAAAAAAAGATGGAATTGAATTTCTGTGAATATTTTAATGATTACTGACAGGATGACAGACTGTTTAAAAAAAAAAAAAAAAGTAGCAATATCACTTCAGTCTTATTTTTTGCATTTTGAGTTTCTGAAGTTACCTGATGGGACACAAATCCCTGTGACAGCACTGTGCCTAAGAAAATGGAAGAAAGGGTTAGAATCTGCACCTTAAATGCTGCTGAGCCATTGAGTGAAAAGAACCCTTCAGCTTTTAGTATAACTGATCGCTATAAAATTCCCCATCTCTCTATCCCCGCCATGTCCGATCATCTGTCTCTCTGATACACTTAGATTGGCATTCTATAGGCTAACAGAATAAGTGGTTCACTAAGGGGCCTGCAGGGGGCGATGCCCAATGTCAGGTCTACCTTCAGTCTGAAAACAACGTGCGTAGCCTTTTTTTTTTCTGAGCAAACATCACTGGTTGTTTGCGTGTTTAAATTGCTTAGACTTCTTGCACAAAATGATACGTTTGATATTTGTTTATTTTTCACGTTAGCAGATTTTTTTTTTCTGGTGAATTAAAAAAGAAAAAGGAATTCAAAAACCAACAAAGCATTTGCTAACACGTGGATGCTCCAGAGTTAGTGTGCAATGGGAAATAAGGCACGTTGCAATTCGCACTGAAGCTGGCCCTTAGTTTAAACCACCGTCATGCCAGACCCCTCTTCCTTCTTTCATCCACCCCCTCCCCTGCCATCTCTCCTCAGCCCCTCCCCCCAGCCCGCCCCATTTGACGCTCTGCCTGTCGATTGGGACCCCGTGGGGTCTTCCCCTAAACGCTGTCAACTTTCTCCATCTCTGTTTTGATCAATTTAGAGACAAAAGCAATAGAATGGAAACGTATGGGACCTGCCAATGTTTCTTCTTTCTGCACTAGAATAAAGGCCAGGTATGACGCTCTGCCCTCAGAGGGGCGCTCTATCTATTTCTGTATTTATTGATGTCTTTTGTTTTGGAACACACGCCTTTATTATTTTGTTGTAAAGCAAGTTTAAAAAAAAAAAAAAAAAAAAAAAAACATTTTGAAGATGAGGAATCCCACAACAGCGTAAAAACGGTCTTCCAAATGTGCATGCTTTTTTTGGGGAGGGCACCAAAACTGTGTCCAAAAGTGACCTTAATATATATGGTGACATTCTACTAAAAAAAAAGATAATAGTCGTTTCTTTTACCCGGTGAATCTCTTTTTAGGCCGAGGCGAGGCGGCAGACATCTTTGTTATGTGGAGAGCTTTGTCTCTAAATTGATTGACAGGTGCCACATGAAAGGTTCTGGCTGCAGACAGGCAAATCTGTGCAAAAGTTACAGTCTCGCCGAAAGCCATCTTGTCCACAGGTTGGATTACCCTACATCCCTAATTCACCCTAATCCAAAGCCTTACTTAAGCCTACCCACCTCCCCACCCCCCCCCCCCCCCCCCCCCCCACCCCCCCGACCCCACCTCACCCTTCTCAAAAAGAATAAGAGCCTTAATCTAGCCTACATTTACAAAAGTGAATTTCTTATTTAACTGGCTGGAGAGGGGCTCTCCGTGGCGGTTGGCTGTTTTGTGCAGATTTGCCTCTGGCCCTGAGCCCATTCACCCAGTTTAGTTTGTATTTGAAGCTCTGGCACTTTTCTCTTCACACGCAATTTCCGCCCTATCTCGTCTGAAATGGGGTTTGCTGTTTTTTTTGTTTTTTTTGACGTCTTCTTATTTTGTTCCTTTCTTTGTGCTGCTGTTTGTCGCACACTTGGCAAAGTGTTTTGCCGGTCACTGCTGACGTACACACACGTTCCAATCGCCACGCGCACACACATTTGGTGTCGCCTCCCCTGTGTGACGTGGCCGCCGTTCAGAGATTGTTGCATGTGTCTGTGAGCAGGCGACGGCTCCACTCCCCTCAAACCCCCCCCCCCCCCAAACTTCTGGCCCTGACACTCAAGTGACATACAGTTTTATCTCAGCTGCATGCAGTCCTCTGAGTGCTGTGTCCTCTTGCGTGTGTGTGTGTTTGTGTGGGTGTCCTCGTGTGTGCACATGTATATCCTGTGAGTGTGTGTGTGTGTGTGTGCGTGCGCGTGCGTGAGCGCGTCTGTATGCCTGCTTGCTTGCCTTTCCTCTG
This sequence comes from Anguilla anguilla, assembly GCF_013347855.1. Lineage (NCBI taxonomy): Eukaryota > Metazoa > Chordata > Actinopteri > Anguilliformes > Anguillidae > Anguilla > Anguilla anguilla. The sequence goes on along the minus strand of NC_049217.1, from coordinate 24,868,463 downwards.
TTTTGGACTTGTGTCTTATTTTTAATGTTGTTGCTGTTTTTTGCTTTTATTTGGTTGAAACACACTGTGAATAGTTTGCGTCATGGGCTTTGGCTGTATTTTTAATTAAGCCAAGGCGTACAGAACTTCTGTAACTGAGTGGATTACCATATATTAGATACAGGGTAAGTTTATTATTTTCATGTAAAAAAATAATAATGTGGAGATTCAACATTAAGATTATACTGTGGTCTCCTTGACTTCACAACCCTGAGCTATAGTTCTAGCTCTGGTTGAAATGACGCCTCAGATGTACCCTCATCGTAAGAGTAAATCATATACATGTTATGTCTTGTGTCTTTTAAGGCTGTAAATGCAGATCTTATTAGTGGTAATGAGACATTTCATCAACACTGCAAACCTCTCGCTCATCATGAGGGTTGGGTGGGGTCATTAGAGGGTAGAGATGATTATCATCTATTCATGGATCAGTGGAACAGCTGTGGGTGTGTTCATTGCATGTCTTATTGCATACTGTAGCAGAAATGACAGAGAATAGCTTTGTGTCACCATACTTAAGAATTGACTTAAAAGAAGAAGCTACAAAAAGGGTAATTATTTTTAACTATTCTGTGGTAGATTTCCCACCAATTGTGGATATGAAACCTTACTCTTCTGATATATTCTTGGCGTATTTGGATTCCTTTAGTTTACAGTCATATGGAATATTTAGGATTTTTTCTTTCTCACATTTGCACGTAAAAGTCAGAACACATATTCCAGATACATCTGTAAATATAAGACAAAGGTGAGCTTGTTGGCCACTATTTTCAAAAGTGAGCTGAATATATTTGAAGTGACAGTTCTTGAAACAAGTCACAACAGTTGATTGCAGAGGAAATGAAGCAGGAGTAGGCATAGTCTCCTCTCCAGAGCACACTTTGCAGGCTGTGCTCATCTTTTTATAGTTCCTTGCATTTTGTCTTGATGAACTTGTGCTAAACTAACCAGAGGAGCCAATTCTTGCTTTTGGAGATTAAATACACGTCTGTGGCAAATCCAGAGCAACAAACCCATGGCCTGTTTTTACCTTCCAGCGGTCCAGAGTTATCCAAGTTCTGAGTGACAAGGAACCCCTCCCCCTCCCCCACCCCGTAAGTGACCAGTCTCCATTGCCATTGTCATGTAGCTAGCCAATCATACTCTCTCCCTCTTTTGCTCTTTCTGCTGTCATTGGCTGTCGAGCTTCACCAGTGGGGGCAGGGCTTGGATGCGCTTCATTTTCTGGCCTGTGGCCTTTCTGGATGGGTGTTCAGTGATTGGTGATTGGTGATTGGTGATTTCAGGTGTACCTGTGAACGAAACCGAGGGGGTCACTGGTTGTTACCTTAGATGCTTTGGAGGTGTGGGGGCACTATTGGTGAGGAAGTGAGTCTCGATGAACGTCATAATTGGTGGGGCTACCACGTGCTGCCAATCACCGGCTCTTATGAACCAATGAAAATGCTTTCTAGAGCAAAGCACGATGACGGGTTCCAATAAGTGAGCGGCTGATGGCACTCCATAGCTTTGCCCATTTTGCAGTTCATGAAGGTGGTTTCTCACATGACTGGATAAAGCCATCTGAGCTGATCTTGGTAGAAATGCGAAACTAACCATGCATGTCCACCATCTCAAAGCAAATCAAAGCAGCTGATGACTTGTCTAATTACCAGTAGATTTTAAATTGTTCTTTTTTTTTCGTTTGCATGCTTGCTTGTACACACACACTATCACGAAGATCAAAGCCTCTTGTAAATGTGTAAACCGCATGTCACGTGTACAGGTGAGTTACGTAAATGGTTGCAGCTCAAGGCTCGGAAGTGCAGAGGTTCCATTTTAGTTCCCACCGCGGCGAGGCTGGGGTTTCCCTCCTGACCCCAAAAGACGGAAGGGTCCCGGCCTCTCTCCTTGCCTTAATCCACTGGGACTGAAACCCTGGAGCCTGGGCGCTGCCCCCCAAAAGAACTAACGCTCACTGTTCCTCCCTCCATCTCAACCCCCCCTCCCCCTCCCTCCTCCCCCTCCCCCCCCCCCACACCTGCAGTGACCCCTTTCTGGAGCTCAGTATCAGGTCAGCCTTCCACGATGATCGTTCCGCCCCCATCTTCTATTAGAGGGGTCATCCTCCACTCACAAAACCAAGGCTCCTGTTGGGGGGAGGGGGGGGGGGGGGGCAGGTGTTTTGGGGGGTTGGGGGTGAATTGCCTCCCGCCTCCCCCACCCTCTCATGACCACATGCCCTGAGGACCTTGCCCCCCCCCCCTCCCCTCCGCCTTCTCAACTTCAAGGCCCGAATGACGGCGCTGCCTCAAGCTTCTTCGCCTGAGAACGGAGCGCGGAGGAACAGACGCGGTCCACTCTTTACACAAAGCGCGCGTTCATAGGGCCGCCACAAGGCGCGCAGCATAGCACCTTTACCGTCCTGGCGCACAGCGCCCCCCACAGCCCATTTATTGCCATTGCGCTGTGTTGTTACACTGTCCTTCTCAAAAGCGTTGCGTTCTCTCTCTCGGGATCGTTTCACACTGACGCTGATGTTATGACGTGTTTGTGAAGGTGCTATGGCGGCAGCTTGGAGGCATTATGAATGTGCTTTCTGTAACGTGAGACCCAAATGCACTAAAGTGCGTTAAAAGTGTATAAATACTCTGTACGGTATGCATTCTTACAAAGCTTTATGTTGAGGATAGCTCATGCTGTTTGCTATTACTGTTTGTGTTCCTGTTGGATTTTTGATTATTTGATCTGTGTTTGACAGACAGCTTTTTACACCATAGACTTTGTTTCCAGAAGTTATTGCACACACATGTAAGTGATAGGAAAAGGTTAAAATGTTTTTTCTTTCTTTCAGCAGTCATTTGCATCAATTCTGTCAATAACTTTACATCTCTACTCATTTTTAAAATGTGTGACGCTTCATTATAAACTTTTAGGTTTTAGCACAGTTGCGACTGGAGACAGTTAAATGAACCTGTATGTCTCCAGGTAAAAAAGAAAAACTTTTAGATTTTCTTATGCTGTAGGAGTTTGAAAGTTTTATACAAATACTGCAATGATTTAAAACATTTTGTCTTTCAATTGACAAAGTTATTTACGATTGTATAACTCTGTGTACTGCTGTTAATATTGTTGATGCTGTTGTTCTGATTAGGCTTTAATGCCTACACACAGTTTCAAGACATTTGCGAGAGAAATGAATTTTCCATTCAAACAAATGAGGGCACACCTGGGGTCAGTCAGAATTGAGTAATTTCTATTTAATACACTGATCTTTCTTTTCTCGACAGTTTAATTGAATGAATAACTTGTAATGAGTGACTCTTTATATGGGGTATAATACTATCAAGTGATATAATTTCACGCTCAAAGACAGTTTTGGCTGTGTGCTTATACGTGTATATACGCCACTGTGTGTTTTTTTTTTTTTTTTAATGAACCGGGATTTCTTATCAATCGGCGGTACTAGGCGGTTGTCTCTGCAGGAGCGTTTGTACAATTAGCCCATTCTATGTATATACCTTTACGCTTAGCCATGCTGGCTTAAGTTACGAAAATGTTTAACGATTATTACTCTCGAATCAGGGGTGGTACGACAGATGTAGATTTTGGTTTTTGGACCGCTCATATATTGGCTTTTAGACACTTAAGAAGTGACAGAGGGGTTCGTATCGGACGTCGGTGTCATTTGTTGTTGGTTTACCCAGAATATAGGCCCTATTAAACAGAAAATGCAATAATGCGATGTAAGATTGTTGGAACATTACGGATGCTACAGCCAAATTCGTGTGTACCTCAGCAATCTCCGTCTGTGGATGTAGTGAAATCTCCAAAAGATTTAGCCGGCAAGATCCTCCGCTCGCCTTGCTGCATTGCCTAATTGCATTAAATGCTGGACCGATGCGGTGCACATGCGGCGAAGCGTTTGAACGAGACAGCATTCCATTCCGCAAAGTTTCTATATCGCCCTTGCGTAGACGTGAAGTTGAGGGAGCGTCCATGTGTTCAACTGTGCCTTCCACTGCAGTTGTTGGTTTTCCGTGCGTTCGCGGATTTGAAAAAAAAAAAAAAAAAAAAGCCCATGTATTCTGACTAGAAATAGACGGGAGGAACCAAAGCACAAAATAACCAAAACTGCAACTTGCTTTGATGACATCTGATACTGTGTTAATGTGTTATTAGTAGTCTTATTATTTGTTAAGTATTATAGTTTTTTCCTTTGCTTACTGGAAAATAGAAAATATAAAGAACTGTTGAAAATCTTATAGTATAGCCTACTACTATGTTAAGGTTTTTTTTTTTTCATTTTGTTCATGTTTATATAGTACGAACGAAAGGACGAAGAACGCTTTCGGGTTTTTGTGTTTGTGAGTAAATATGGCTTAATTCCTTGTCACGCAACTATGCGTAAATAATGGCACTTAATAACGGCATTTTCACTGCATTTAACATTGTATTATTGAAAATAGAATAACATTTAGGCTAGACTGTAGCGGAATTTGCAACAGATAGCAGTGGCGTTAAGGTAAAGGTAAAAGGTTCGAGTGTTAGAAACTGTGCAGGTTGAAAAAAAAAAAAAAAAAAAACAGTACACCGGATACTAAATGATCGGCGTCGCGTCGTTTATGTGTGTATGCGAAACAGAACGTTCCTTTTGTGTTTTCGTGTGTGCATTTGGATATGCCTGCGTGTGGAGAAAATTGATTGAGAAATACAATTTGTTCGTTAATATTAGGACAAGAAATGGCCATAGAAATTTGAAATGTTATTTTTTATAAATGATGCGTGTGCGTGCGTGCGTGCATACGTGTGCGTGTGTATTAAAAGGCCAGGCAGTTTAAACGGATTTTTAAGGTTTCCTGTTTTGTATGCACTTCCCTTCTTTCTTGGCAGTTTCAGTTGTTCTGTGTACCCATGTGCTGTAAAAACTCCTGAATTGCTCTGTATAAAATGGAACAAAATAAAGTTGATGAAACTATGTCTCATCTCTGCAAAAATATAGGCCTACACATGTAACAGCGGATCATTTATATAACTAGATACATGGCCCACTCATACTGCTAAAAAGAGCATTAATATAAAAAGAGTTTTTATAAAGTCATTAAGCCTCAGAAAAACTTGGACATTAAAAAACCTTATTTGATTTATTGTTTTTTTTTTATGGTACAGTAGTTGTGTAATTGGTGGATGTTGGAGAGCACCTATCAGGTGACTCAGAGAATAATGTCACAATTGGTGCAAGGCCAAAAGATGCTCAATTAAGTCCACTTCCTGTTATTTGTGAAGCAGTACTAGAAATCCAGTGCACTACTCTGTAGTCACATCCCTTTGGCAACAATGAACTTGCAATGTGTGGCATTCTTCCTTGAATAGGCTTAAAATCTATGCTTAAAACTCTGAAGTAGTACAGAGGCACTGCCTAATTCAAATTATGTCCCGACTCAGAGATTGGAGAATGCTGTAAAACAACAAATCCAGAAATGTTGATTTGAGGTAATGGATTTGCGGACTCCAAACCAAAATCTAAGCGACAGACCATGCACCTGGCTGGCAGAAGCTATGTTTCTGACCTACAGCAAAATCAAGCCATTGCCTCATAATGCGTAAAGGTTACATTTACATGTAAATTAATCTGTTACTGAGGGTAACAATGGGTTTACAACCCAGATATAACCAATTCACAGTTTACTTGTGATTACCATTATGAAAAAGTAGCATGTGCAAATATATGCTAAAATGTGAAGGCCAGAATATAAGGAATACAGTAATATCCACCAGATATGTATGTTAATAATATATTGTTGCCACTGTACATTTAATACTATTTGTACTTGGTGTATTCAGTATGTGGAAATACTATATATTATATATATTGGCAATTTAACTATATTCAGTGGTATATTCCTGATATATTTCATATTTTAGCATATATTATTGTGAGAAAAATCTGTTCAACAGAGAGACAGAAACACTGTCATTACAACTGCTACATAAATAGCTCCCAAACAGATAATTAATAATCTCCATACAATTGCCATTTGTAGTATAATATCTGCATTGGCAATGGAGCCATTCTACGGCAAATTATGCACTAATAAATTCTCTACATCGTAATTAGCTGTACATCTAAATTCACTGTACTGTGTCTTCAAATTTAGATTCTGTCTTTCATCCCTTCTCCAAAAATGGCTTTGCTGTTACAAGAAAAAAAAAATTGAAAAACAGTCCTATGCCTAAAACCAATGTGATTCCACAGATATGTTATGTCCATTCCACGAGGCATGACTGTTGGTCATTGAATGAGTACTTTGATAGACCGATTTAGGGCCGATTCACTATTAAACCACGACGTGACAGAAATGCTAAGTCCCACACTCTGGAAAGCGTTCTGTTCATTTTCTTCAGACAGAGTGCTTGCATCTCCATGGAGATGGAGCCCAAGAAAATGCGACTCTTAACAGGATGTTTACCAATCCAGTTTCCTGGAGTCACAGAACAAACATTAGCTCATCTAAAAAAAACAAAAAAAACCTCCTCCATGGTTGATCTGTGGGAAGCTCAATCCATATCATCATATAAAACAACTTACAGCACCTCTACCAAGCCTCTTAAAAAGAGCACGCCTTCTTTCCATTTGGGCCACGGTCATATTGTGGGGAATGTGGTATAACAACAGGATGTTAATAATGATGACAGTAACAGGAGCCGGGGTGGGTGGGGGGGCATCCTTGTCATGGTAACCAGTGGCTCTCCTCTCACCCCACTCTCTGACTCCTGGAGTTCAAGCACTTGCTGCCAGGCAAGAAATCAGGGTAAGTTGTTTTTTTTTTCCAGTTCTGTTTATAACCATACTAAAGAGTATAAGCTGGCAAGACTGGAAGAGTATAGTGATTCTTGAAAGTCAACAGCCACAATTCACTCTGACTTCACACATACATACACTCCAGTTGAAATGTTTTTTCCCCTCATCTGTGTTAGAAAGTTGAGTCAGAGTGTACGCTCCCCCCAGTTGATATTCCTCGTTTCAGTTCAGTGAACCGCATTGATCACATACCATTTTTCGGGAGATAAGTCAGCACCCCTCCTACCCTCGGTTGTCAGGGCTGTCTCTTGTTTTTCTTCTCTTTTTATGATGGGTGGAGGGTCTTTGAGTTCACACAGCAGCATTGGGTGTGACCACAACTGGGTGTTGTATACACAGGCTCCAGCACTATAAAGCATCAGTGGCCTGCTGTAACAGTCTCTTATAAGGTCTGACCAGTGAGCATTAGGGGAGGACCAACGACTGACCAATGAGCACATGGACGGACCACGGTGACCATTAAGTTGAAGCAGCAAACAAATTCATCCTTGTGTTGGTTTGTTTGGTTTTTGTCCATTACACAAAAAGGTGACCTACAGCAAAGGTGCTTCAGTGCTGAAAGCAACATGTAAGTTATATTTTTAATGTAACTTTCTACATATACACATATGTGTGTGTGTGTGTGTGTGTGTGTTTGTGTGTATATATGCATATAGTTTACATGTATTTCTGTATAATTTATAGATTTCCCTTTTATTTTTCACTTTGTTGCCAACGTCATAATGAGTCCGTCATCCCAACAGTTTTGTGGTGTTGTGGAGGTGCTCCCTATAGCGTTACGAGGCACTGTCAGAAAAGGTCACTGAGGTTTGGGGAACCCCCGTGTCGACAATAAAAAGAAAAGCTGAAGGCAGTGTGTCTGCGAAAGTAAGACACGGGGCACCCTCACACGCACACACGTATGCGCACACATTCATACTCACACACTTCTCCCTCGCTGTCTCTCCCCACCTTTGCAGTTTCCTACACAGCAGATTCAGAGCCATTATTCACTGGACATGGCTGGAAGGGGTTAGGGTCAAAGGTCAAATTCTGGCTAAACTAAGATTAGAAAGGAGACCTATCAACAAGAAGTTCCATTCCTTAATGCTTTCGCATTTCAACAAGATATTGCCTCTGTCAAACATTGCTTACGATTGGAGCTCATCAGACTAGCATCACCTTCATGCCTCAAGCCCAAGTCATTTGAATGAGAAGTAATTTCCAAACCACAAAACCAAAATATCTGAATATGAAATTAATATTTATGAAGAGGACACCACGTCAGCCAAAGCTGTTTTTAACACACTTGTATGTCACGTGATAAGTGTGAATAAATTATTTTCTAGAAATTGGAACTGTCATGGGACAGCACTTCTGCTGCTTCATTCAATTCTTGACCATTTTAATGGAGAACTTGTTCAAATGTTTCAAAAGGTTTGAAAACAATTCTGGTCTGACTTGCTCCATTAATTTTCAATAAGTTTATACTTTATATCTGGTTGAAATGAGGAATTTCTGAAGAATGGTAATTCCTGCGATGTAAACCTCCTTTGTTAAAATCACATAAAGTGTGGCTGGCATAGTAACGGAAGGGGGTCACTCTGTGAGAGGCACAGGGGTGGACAAGTCATTTCAGGGTATGTGTTGGGCACTGGGTTTCTGACTGCAAGGATTGCGGTTTCACGTTAGAAACGGCGGTGGGTGAGGGGCACTGGTACGAAGGGCTCGTGTGATGTCAGGAGAGGCAAGGTCGTCAGTTTTGAAACTGATCTCCACCGGAGTTAACGTCGGAGTCAGACACGTGGGTGATGGAAAAACGTGAGACACTGAAGCGGGAAAAGGGTGTCGCCAGTGCAGCCGGCGGGGTCACTGAGGCCTCAGGGGACGGGGTGGGGGCTTCAGGGGATGGGCTGAGGGCCTCAGGGGACGGGCTGGAGGCCTCAGGGGACAGGCTGGGGGCCTCAGGGGTTAGGCTGGGGGCCTCAGGGGTTGGGCTGGAGGCCTCAGGGGTTGGGCTAGGTGCCTGGGGCTCCACAGAATCTGGCAGGATAGATGAGGGACCAGACACCAAGGGGAAATCATCTTCCCATTCAAACCCTCCACCTGTGTACAGAGAAGGCGGTGTCAACATTCAAATCTCTACAGATCAAAGCCTGCATTGGATGTAAAGGCTGAGAAATCTCTGCAAGTACACTTCACAAAGCTTCTCACTCCACCCCAACCAAGCTCTTACTCTCTTCTGAAATGTTGCCATCGGAAGAGTCATCAGATGCACTGAGCCTCTCCTGGGGGCGTGTCTCTGTGCCCTCTGTACACTGCCCAGCAGGCTCCACCCCGGGTGGGAAGCCTTGTTCTGCCAGCTCCTGGGTGGGGCTCTCCTGCAGGGAGAGTTAAACAAATTGAACTGAGAACAGATGTCACTCTGGCTGAATACAGAGCAAGAGACCAATCGGAGTCTGAGCAGGAGCAAGTCTAACCAATTACATCAATTAGGCGCTGCACAAAGCCTGTCCAATCAGGGACAAGGTAGAACTGCTCACTGACTGTTCGTGGACTTTAATTGAACTATATGACATTTCCCAGGTCAGGAAAACATAAGGAGACTTACCTGGTCGAACAGGTAGACGGTGACATCGTCGAAGAAGGAGACGGCCTTCTTCCTGTGCTCCAGCTCATCGCAGAAGGACTCGGTGAGCAGCGTGGGCATCCTAAGCAGGCTGCGCAGGTGACGAGCGTCGCTGCAGTCGCTCACCACCACGGGCACTGCCTGGCACTCCTCCTCACTCTCCTCACTGGGCTCCTGCACATTGTAGCTGCGCAACTCCTCGTCCGACTCCTCGCTGTCCTCCGAATCCCTGTCCTCCCAGTCCGCCTCATCCCCATCTCCGTCCCCACCTCCTGGGAGCAAAAGCCCCCCACCTTCTGCTGGGAGGAGGCTAGGAGGAGACGACGAGGAAGAGGAGGCAGTGGAAGGGGAAGGGATGTCAATTGCCTCTGGGAAAGCATCCCCTTTGTTTAAGTCTGCATCTTCCTGTTGCTCCTCGTCCATATCGTCCTCCTCTAAATCTTCCATCACCTCCTCCCAGATGTCATCATTGCCTCCCCCTGTGGAGTCCTGGCCTTGTTCCTTTTCTTTGTCCCCACTCTCAACTACCTTGATCGTTTCTGCACCGTCACATGTCTGCGGTTGGGCTTCGGGATCACCTGAAGCCTTTTCACCGGTGTCACCGGTGGCACAGGACTCCTGCAGCGTGGATGAGCTTGCAGAGAGAGCGGAGGAGGCAGAGGACGATGAGGAGGCGGAGGAAGGAGAGGGTGAAGAGGAACATTCAGAAGCAGGCTCCTCCCCTGAGTGCTCAGGGTCCAGCCCCAGGCCCTCATCCTGAGAGGACTCTTTGGTCAGGCAGCCCCCCATCTCAGGGGGTGATGGTGAAAGCGTGGAGAGGACTGGGCCGATGGGAGAGTCACCTGGTCTGGGCTCAGACCGTGACCCTTCCGGGGACATCTTCCCCGTGTCCCTCTCAAAGATGGTCCTGATCTCCTCTGGACCAGGGAGATGTTTCCCCCCTACCTCCTTCTCCAGGGGAGGGTCAAGCCCCTCCCTCCTCACAGACCGTGTGAGGTCCCCTTTTTCAGCCTCCTCCCCCGGAATCTCTGGGAACTCTCCTCCAGCTTCATCACAGGGAAACCTCTCGTTCTCAGTGTCATAGTCAGAGAAATAAGCCGAGTCCCTGTATGGATTCTTCCCACTAAGCTCAGTAAGTTCTGGTTCACTGTTGCTAGGCAGTGTCACAGGTGAGACTTTGTCTACAACATCCACCTGCAGGACCACCTCATCCTCGGACCCCCCCAGCTCTGGACCTTTGGTGAGGGGGACCTTTCCTGATGGTGGGGTAAATCCCTCTAGGTCTCGGGACTCAGGTGGCTCTTTCGGGATGAATTCGGGGGACTCATTGTTCTCCGTGTCATACCCGCTGTCCAGAGCTTTGGGCTGGGTGGAGGAATGGAAGGAGGCAGGGCTGAACGCCTCACAGGAGCTGGTGGTAGAGGTCAGCTCCATAGAGTCCACGGAGTCCGGAGTCACTGCTTGTTTCTGCAGTGGCCCAAGGGGCAGGACCTCCACTCGTTCCATTGGCAGGGCCACGAAAACACCTGAGGCAACATCCAAGACAATGTCGTCATAGTCCTCGATGTCCACCATTCTGACGCTGGAGCAGCTGGTCACTGCCCCACTGTCTGCCTCCGACAGGGCTGCATGGCGGGGTGGTCTTTTCCCTGAGGGGGCTGGAACCTTGGCAACTGCAACTCTGCTCAAATGCATCTCCTGTGTCACCACCCCCTTTTCGTATAATACTCCACTCACAGATGTGTCAGAGTTCTTGTCCCACAGCTCTGAGTCCGTCTCAGTTTTTGACAAGATGCCACCCCCCCTAGTTGAGGAGCACACATCCTCTTCCTCTCCCATCCTCAGGATGTCTGCTTCTTTAAGGCCTCTGTCTCTCACCATAGCACCTGTGGGCAGGTCCAGAAAAGAGGGGCTCTCTGTAGTTGGGCGACATTCGTGAGGTGGTGCTTCATCGTCCCCGACCTCAAAGCACATATTGACATACGTACAATGTTCAGTAGGTGATGTCAAAGGGTGGCGTTTATGGGGGGATACAAAGTTATCATCATCCACACCTTCTGAGTAGGCACTGGTCTGGTAAGTGTTCTGCGTTGGGCTCTCCTTCGCAGTCCTCATATCTGGCCATGCATCCGTGGAAGGCTTGCCAGTGCAGTGCAAGTCCATGCCCACTGGTGGTCCCCGGGCAAAGGTCAAGCTGTTGTTGTTAGCGGAGTGGTTTGAGGCCCAGCTGTGGGTCTCCCTGTCCGAGAACAGGTCCGCCTCATCCCCTGTAGCGTGGTCACGGTGCTGCCGCCGCCACCCACCGGTGACTGCGCCGTCCTCCGTCTCAATCTCGATTCTGATAGAGCAAGTGGCAGACACTGCATGGTTGTGGTGCTCGCCGTCAGTGGTCTGACTGCCCGTGGGTTCACAGCTGTCCTCCACATCAAGGTCATGGTGCCCTGTGCAGGGGCTGCTGAGTGACGGGGAAGTGCTCAGGGGGCTTTCGGGCTCTCCCTGTGCCCGAGGAGGACTGGGTGATCCCCAGCTCCCTCGTAGGACCCCAGGAGGGGTCCCCTTCATTACGGGAAGGCCTCTACCCGGTGAGAGCAAAGGTGAGCGCTCATAGTAGAAGCTCCCTCGCTCCTCGTAGGAGAAGCATTGTCCTGACTCCCATGCTCCCATGGGGCTCCCCCCAGCTGCGGCCTGGCCCAGAAGGGGCTCCATGGTAAGCGAGACGGCTGGGCTGGCGTCTGAGTCATAGGCAGCAATGGCAGCCTTGTGAGCATCAGCCAGCCAGTAGGACCCTGGTGCGTGGTCTTCTGCATTCGCGTCCCTGTCGTAGTCCCCACCCTCAAATTCAGGGCTGTGGTCCAACTGACCAGCGCTCTCCATGGGCTCCTCAATGCGGATGTAGTATTCACTGCTCACAGAGGGGCTGTGGGCACTCAACACGGGGACCACCCCAGGTGTGTGCAGGGGCTTGGGCTCGTAACAGGAAGGGGAGACGCCCAGGTTAAGCCCCTCCCCACCATCACCATCCCTGCTCCCGCCTTCAGGGGGGTAGTAGATGTCCTGGTAGTGGGGGTTCCCCTGGCCCAAGGGCCCACTGGTGGAGGCGGTGTGGAAGGGCCTCTCTGGCCCCGCCTCCTCCCATTTGTATTCAAAGCTGAGCCCGTGGCTGCTCTCAGTGACTGTCAGTATGTCGTCCCCCGGCTCACCATGGAAACCATCACCAGTGGCGAAGTGCTCCAGGAGGGGAAAGGAGGAGGAGGAGGAAGAGGAAGGGGCAGGCTCTACGGCAGAAACGCTGTGGCCCATGCCCGGCCGGAGGGAGTTCCAGCGGCTCTCAAAGTCCTCCTCTGGCTCGCTCGAACCCTTGGCACACAGGTAGCTCAGCAGCAGGTGGACCTCCTCCATGCTTGGCCTCTGTTCTGGCTGAAGCCAGCAGAACTGCATGACCTCATACCTGAGAAAGACGGAAAGAGAGATTGAGAAAGAGAGGACGGGGGAGGAAGAACGAGATTGAGAGGAGCAGCGAAGAAGCAAGAGAATGACACGGAAGGCTGGGGAGCCGAGAAAGACTGTTGCTGATTGGTCAGTGTGCAGGGGCAAATGGGTAATGGCTCACCAGCGCTCAGACAGGGGTACTTTCAGTAGTGGCTTTGGCAATTTGAGCTGCTGCTCCTTCACGGCGTAGGTCAGCACCTGTCTGTCAGTGTAGTGTCGGTAAGGCTGGTTTCCCAACTCAAACATCTCCCAGATTGTCACCCCCAGAGACCTGTAACATCGAAGAGACTCTCTCAGTTCTCTGTTTTTTTTTTTTAGCACAAACTATACTTATTCCATTCTTATTTTAAGAATGCAGCTCACCCAAACACTATGCACATGCAGTGCATATATGCGTATAATTCCCTTCATATAAGTGAGTAGCAATATTTTTTGATGTGCTCCAGAAACAGTGCTGATTCCTCCCAGGCTACTCCCAGTTATTTCACATGGCCTTGGGTCCATTTCAGAAGGCATTCATACATTCATATGGATGTACATTGTGATCTTTCAGTGGTGTTTTTGTCTGGTGTACTGTACATTTGAATAGTTTGTAGAATATGTAACAGTGATCTTTTTTTGGTTTGCTGCGTACATGTCCATTGGTTGTTATGGTCCTGTGCTGAATATAATGGTACAACAGTGAACCCTCTGGGCTTGTGACACGTACAACAAAAATACCTTCACAAACAATGGTGAGATCATTTGAGAGCGTGGAAGAGGGTACAGTGCCCGATTCACAGTGTTAAAGGAGGAGGGCACAGTGCTTGATTCACAGCGTTAAAGGAACAGCGATGTCATTGTTTTCCACCGCAGCATGAGAACCAGCTGTGGGCCAGTGCCAGATGGTTGCCATGGTGACCGTTCCTTACCAGACATTGCTGGACTTCGTCTGGTCCACCACCAGCAGGTTGCCGTGGACTTCGTCGATGAGTTCCGGGGCAATCCAGCGCAGTGGCACCCACAGCTGGTCTGGGGTCACAAAGTAGTCCTCCTAACAGGGGGTGAGGGGGGATTAATGGTACAGGGTTACCATTGTTTTATAGCAGTGGTTCCTAACCACTAAGGATATATTGGGTAACTCCCAGTATATCAGCAGAACTGATAGTCATGAATATAACTATTTGGTACCCACAAAGCAGCTACCATAGCCTTTTACCAATTTAAATTGGTAAAAGTAGCATGAAGCGTGGATCTATGATTTCCTGAGCCTTTGCTCGATGTGGATTCATAAGAAAACAAGTCCAGATAATAAATTAGCAGCATGGAATTTGCAAAAAAATATTTACAGTGCCCCACCAAACATGAATCAGAAACAGAAAAATAAGGGGCGAAATAACAAAAAAAGAGAGAACTAGAGAGTTAGATTTAGATATTTAGTCTAAATTATTTACAATGTTGTAGGAACAAAATAGCAAAGGACAAACTAATGTCGGCTACGCTAAAAGCCAATACACACGTTTGAGCGGTCAGAACCTCCAGTATCAGCCTACTGGTATAAATCCTTTAGATGTAACATCATAATTGCAACATCCAGCTCGTTTATTTCCCCATCTAAATGTGCATTGCGGTATTAATATATTTCTTAACGTTGGTATAATTGTATTATACCCACGGTACTTTTCATTCTCCCGGAAGTGATTGGTGGCGTGAAACCAACGGCGCATGTCTCCCGGGAGTTTTAATCAAGGTTTTAATTCAGACCGTTTGGCTGTGGAGCATGGTGAAAACTGAAAGAAAAATGAAAAGAAACGAAATAAAATAGGATCGGACTATCGGGAGGAATTGCGGGACATACGCTGGAAGATACGGTAATGTTTATGGTCTTTTAACTTTGTGGAAGGGTTTGTGGCGGAGCCGCGTTTTGGCTCGCAGCTAGACGCATACCCCCGAATCACAGATTGGAATGTTGTCACAGCGAGTGTGTGAGTGAATGGTTTGGTGGAAAAGAGAGACTGAATACAGCGAGACGTAAATGGAAACGCGGTGTAAGTTAATTGTGCTGCGGTGTAGCAGCTGACAGCCAAATCTGTTACCACAGTAAAATAGCTATTGTGCAAAATATTGGACCCATTAAGGAAACACACACTCTGAATTACACAGTCTTTATTTATGTTTGTAGTTTTATGTGGTGTATAATGTAGAAATGCAATGAACAATCAGTATTTCTCCAATACGAGCCCTAATAGTAATTCTAACTCACTGTGTCCAACTTACACATTATTTTGAAAATTTCTGAACACAGTTTATGTTGAGCATAGACATTCATATTTTTAATGCTATTAAATTTTCTATTTAAAATATGCATTATTTATTTTTTTATTATTATTATTTATATTTTTGATAAAAGGGCCCCCTCACACTGGAACATGGCGTCTCTTCGCAAGCTAGCAGTGCTAAAGTGAGAGACAAGCCTGGTTGTTCAGTTTGTTAATCGTTATTTACCATACCTCCTCTCACCTTGTATTTGTTGTGTGACAGACCATAGTCCCCGATCTTCACTGTCACCTCCGATGTCAGCAAGCAGTTCCTCAAGGCCAGGTCACTGCCAGGGGGAGGGGGGGAGGAAGGACTGTGACCACACACTGTGCCCTCTACTCTCTTCACATAAACACACAACAGTCTCAGCACGTATTCCTGATATGTGCTCATGGTATAATCTGCAGATGCACATGCACTACTCGTTTCCCCACAGGGGGAGTACTGTGTCATATGAACAGAAAGGCCTGGGGGAAGGGGGGGGAGGGGGGTAAGGCCCTTTCTGAGCCCTCCTTGAGAGATATTTCTTGAATGCCGACCCTGATCTAGTGACAGCGATCAACAGTTTCATTGCCAGTGAGTGTAATCTATCCATGGCAACAACAGGGGGGGGGTAACCTGAGGTTGACAGGGGTAACCCCCGGCAACAAAATCACTGATGCTGGAGTCTGTGAGATGCACTCGGGCAGCATCAGGATATTGTTACCGGGAGAGACCAGGAGACGGGCAGAAAGGGTCCTGACGGGACGCTGTGTTTCCGGTGGAGGCGGCCAGGCCCCGGGCCTCCTTGGACCCACCTGTGAGTGAAGTTGTGTTTGTGGAGGTGCAGGAGGCCGGAGGCGATCTCGCACGCCATTCGCTGGAGTATCAAGGGGTCAGGGGTCATGGAGTCTGCCGCCCGACAGCTGCGGAGGTAGCCTTTCAGATCCCCCTGTGATGAGAGGCAGGAAGTGAAACAGCGATTTACTCTCACCCTTTATTCTTCTTTCCTCCTTTCTCTTTCTCTCTCTCACACACACACACAAATACCTATTTACTGGCATCAAATCAACTTACATTACTTAAGCTAAAATAAATAACAATTATCATTAAAATAATTGTTTTTGGTGCCTTAATCGCTCTCTGTCCAATCCCAGCCCCATACAATACACTGACAATCAGGCCACTAGAGGGAGCTGTTCAAGCGGCATTCCCTCAGCAGCTAAACTGACAGTAGACTCTGAGAAAGGGAATGAAGTCAGCACTGCAGCAGGGCACAAAATTCACGTTACAGACACACGCTGCCCTTGGTTCATTTCTCACCAAGGGGCAGAACTCCATCACCAGCAGGTAGGGTGTGACCTCGGAACACTGTGCCAGGCACTGCAGGAGGGCAGGGTGCTGGAGGGTGCTGTGGGGGGGGGGGGGGGGGGGGGGAGGGGGGGGCGGAACAGAAATAAAAAGGGTCTCAGTGTAGAATGACATCATACTGCACAACAGTAACACGCAGCTGGAGAGGCTGCATCGGTATGCAAGAAACTGCTGGGGAAATGCATCTGTGACTGCCCGTTTGTTTTGGGTTATTGTATCTGCGACTGCCTGTTTATTTTGGGTTATGGTTATTGTATCTGTGACGTCCTGTTTGTTTACGGTTAATTTATCTGTAACTGCTCTTTTTTTTTGGTTTAGGATTAATGTATGCTATTGTTTAGCTGACAGCCTTGCAGCATGGGCTTTGTTTCTTTAAAAAGAAATAAGATGCTTAAATTCAAAGTTGAATGAGTTGCTCCACACAAAAGGACCAACCTGCTGAATTATACCTTACTTGGGCATATTACCTCAACTGGAACCTGCTATACAATGAGATTTTGGCTGCCTCTGTTTGAAGATGAGCTCATTGTTAACACTGCCAAGTGTGTGCTTGCATTTGTGCGTGTGTGCATGCATGTGTTTTTGTGTGTGCGTGCGTATGTATGTGTGTGTGTGTGTGTGTGTGTGTTGTGCTGTATTTCTTTCTGTGAGATGGGCCACTCCTGACAAGGAAGACAGGTGACCTTTATCAAGAGAGAAACATGAAATGGAGAGAGGGCAGGAGTGGGAGAGGTTGTCGGAGAAAACATTCTTAAGAGAGTGACAGAAGAGGGGTGGGATACAATTAAAGATAGAAAGACAGATGGTGCATGTTTCAGTGGAGAGAGAGAGAGAGAGAGAAAGAGAGAGGAGGGATTATGGCAGGTCATGCAAAGGGAGAGGATGCGATTTAAAGAAGGGGAAAGATTAGGGTGCATTCTGAAGAGAGAAAGAAATGGATGTGATGAAAGAAAAAAAAGGACAACGATGAATTCAGAGGAGGTGAGGAGAGACAGAAGCATTATGTGCTAGGAGAGCTGCTGACCGGTATGGCTGCGCTTCCTCCAGGAAGTGGATGTGGTCCTGCACGCTGGCACTGGCCTTCAGCTCCTTCACCACCACCTGCGTGCTACTGAGGCCAGCATTCACCTCCCCCAGTAAAACCTGCAGACAGGGAGAGGAGAGAGAGAGGGAAGGGGGGAGTGAGAGAGAGAGACAGAGAGAGATGGGGAGAGGAGAGAGGGAGGGGAGAAGAGGGGGGGAGGGAGGGAGGAAGGAAGGGAGGGAGACAGATAGAGAGAGACAGAGGGAGGGGAGAAAGAAAGAGATAGAGACAGAGGGAGGAAGGGAGAGAGAAAGAGAGGAGAGAGCGGGAAGGGAGGAAGGCAGAGAGTGAGATAGCGAGAGAGAGAGTGAAGTAGGGGGAGAGGGAGGAGATTGAAGGATATAGAGAGCGGGGTGGTTGGGGAAAGGGCATGTGGGCCATAGTGGGGGGGGGGGGGGGCGTTGGAGAGAATGAGAGAAAGGGGCAGACAGTGGGTCAGAGGAAAAATGTGTTAGAGAGGCTAACAGAGAGAGTGTTGAGATCCCACAGTGTCCCATTATGTCCTATCAGACATTCTGAAGAAGATTTACGAATTACACACAGAATGTGACACACACACACACACACACACACACACACACACACACACACACACACACACACACACACACACACTAATGCTGCATGGCCAACGGATTCCATATGCCTGTCCTTTAGTTCTGCACATGCATGATGCGATCCTGTTCTTTGGGCAGTATTTGCATTTGGGTCAAAAGCACTACACAGGCAGCACCTCCCCACCTTGCCGAACCAGCCATGGCCGATCTCCTTCAGGTACAGCAGGCTGTGACGGCCCAGGTCTGCCGATTTAAGCAGCTGAACTGGAGACAGACAGACAGACAGACAGACAGACAGAGGGAGAGATGGACAGCATTAGAGAGACTGCGACAAAAAGCACTTCCAAAGGACCCCGTTGGATATCAGAAGAGAAGATTGATATCAAAGGGAAGTTGGTTATCACTGGGGACTTTAAAAGGGTGATTTAAACCCGTCAGCCATTTAAAAAAACAACCACACCCATCCCAAAACATGGTTCCCACATCAACCGGATATTCATGGTTAAATGGAGTCCCAAATCTTCATAAACAGACAGACAGTCGTACTGACGGACACGCCGACAGTGACCACCAGCTGGAGTGTGGAGTGTCTTACCAGGACATAAACGCACAGCAGCGAAAGCCCCGCGTTCTCTCGAACCCAGAACCCCTGGAGGGCTGGGCAGCGCCGGCGTGTCGTTGGCGGTAAGCCGAGCGTTTCTTCGCGCCGTGTGAAAAACCCAGAGTCCGGCGGCGGTGCGTTGAAGCCGAAACCGAACCGGACCGGACTGGACCCCTGCTCAGGTGCAGCTCCAGGAATCCTCCCGATTCACCAGCAGGAACGGCAGAGACCGGCCGCCTCGCGCCGTCCCGCCACGCCCCATGCCTGCGGAGTCTCCGACCGGCGCGGCGGTGCGAGGCTCGGCCCAAACCCCAGGTGCGGTTCACCAATCCCACCCCCCCCCGGTCCCGCTGAAGCGTCGCAGGTGGATCCGAAGCCTTTAGGGAAGTATGGAACGGGCCACGTCCCAAATCTGATGCGCGCGTTCTGGAGGTTTGGAGACGCGTTCGCCCGTTGGTCGGCGCGAGCAGTCCGTGCTGAAGTCTCTACGGTTCTGCGGGTTCAGACCGCACACGCACTCCGCCCGACGCTCCCCAGCTCCCGTGCGTTCGGAGACAGCGAGAAAACTGGTCAGAGGAACCTCTCTTGGTTAGCGGGTAGCGGACAAAGACAAACACACAGAGCTGTGTGAGCGCTTATGAGCCCACAGAGCCCCCGCCCCCCTCCGCAATGTTCCAGAGGCCTGTCATTCCTTACGCACGCTCACGCAGACGGGCCGGCGCAGAGAATCCAGCCCTTTGTCCGCCGGGCGAGTGACTCCTGGTACCGGGGGTACCGGCTCGGACACAGGGCCCATTCTCTGGGGCCCCCCGGCGAGGTTGCCATGGCGACGGCTCTCCGCCCCCTACCACATCCATCACGGCGGAGAAACACAGGCGACGTTTCTCTCCTCTCCGAGAACTCAACTGCTCTCTTCATTTCTTCACTTCTGGAATCTGAGACACGCCATTCCCATCCCACTCAAGGCATTCCTTAAGTTCAGTGTGTGTGTGTGTGTGCGCGCGCGTGTGTGTGAAAGAGTGTGAGGTCAGAGGAGTGTATGCCCGTGTTTGGGAGTATGAATGTATGTGTGTGTGTGGCTCTGTGGTGCATTTGTGTGTTTCAGAGGTTGTGAGTATGTGGATTGTGTAATGTTGTTTTTCCATGTCTGTGTGTGATTATGTGTGCGTGTGTGTGTGTCAGTGCGCGTATGTGTGTGCGTATCTGTGAGAGTGTCCAGATGTGGCAGCTGTTTTGGGGTGCGCAGTGATGACCTAGCCCTGCGTAGGTGGCTGGGAGTGCCTGCTGAAATGTACAGGGAATGCAGTCCCACCTCCATCCCCCTCACACCATGTTCACCTGCACAGGGGAATCGGCTGATTCGCTGGCAGCCTTACACTTGCTCTTCCACAGCAGTCCCCCACCCCCCACCCTTCTGAACCGAGTGAGTCATCACCGCGGCGATACTGTGAAAACAGCAGCTCCTTTTCTCAGTGAACTTGACTCGCATACTAAACTGCAGGGCTACTCAACCTAGAGCCTGGCGTGGTGGAACACTTGCAGGGAGACTCAACGCAGACCCAGGAGACCTGTAGAGTCTGCTGGGATACTCCTTCCCTGTCCTGGAGGACTGCGGTGTCCGCAATGGTCACAGCCAGGCATTAGCACAGTAGAGCTAATCCTCATACCCCCACCCCTCACCTGATCGGCCAGGCTGTTTGGACACAGGAAGTGAGACTTGTGTGAGCGGCAGGACGTAGACCTCGGGCCCATTCTGCGAGGCGGGGGAGGCGAGGGCGGACGGGTCTGCCTGGTACTCCTCTCCCTCCGTGTTCTCAAACTCCTGGGAGGGAACAAAGCAGATGATCATTCAGATGGTCAGTTTGTCCCTCTCTAGACACTGCCCCGACCCCCCACGCAGACTCCACCCCTAACTCCAGCCCCAGCGGCAGCCCAGCTCCAGCTCCAACTGCAACTCCATCTCCAGCTCCTATTCCATCTCCTACTTCAACCTCAACTCCTACTCCAACTCCAACTCCTACTCCTACTTTAACTCCAACTCCTGCTCCTGCTCCTTCTCCAACTCTAGCGATAGTCCTGACTGAACCCCCAAAAATGTCCCTCTGCCCCCGTTCTCAGCACGCAGGGCCCTGACAGAGTGACACTGTGAAGGAACAGCGCTGTAAGGAACGAGAGCGGTGTGAAAGGAGGGTGGTCCAGGGGGAGAGAGTTTTCCTCCAATTCCAGCTGGCAGCGTCCCTCCCCAGCCCGGGTGCTGAGCAGTGAGCCTCGAATGGAAATCTGCGACCCGCCCGCTCACCCCCACCGCCCCCCACCTCCGCTCCCCTCCATCCTGTCTGGAGGTCAGTGCCTCCATTCCGGAACCCGAGCTTCACACGGCCTGGCCTGCCCTCTGGGCCACATATGTTTTCACTCTGCCGTACATCTGGAGACAGCTGCTGGGCCACCTCCCCGCCACACGTACAGCACACCACAGAGTTCACATTCGCAGCCAGAGCAGAGCTTACCGGTCACACGCACAACCACAGAATTCACGTTCGCAATCAGAATGGAGCAGCATACCATCAACCGCACAAAAATTCAAAATGTTCGTTCAGCATTCAACTGTTTACCAACTACAGAGTTTGAGCTCATGCTCAGAGCAGGCGTTACCAATTACGCACAAAGCCATATAATTCCTTTTAACAGAGCAAAAACTAACAACTACATGTATAACCACGGAGTTCATAATAACACTCAGGGGCTTGCAAATGACATACTACCACAGAGTTTATCATAGCCACCAGATGTACAGCTGACAAAACAGCATTTGGATCTGTTTAGGGATTACACAAAGTTGCAAATAGTTCATTTTACTTTGAAACCTTCATTTATTCAAAACCGAGATTTCCACTTTTCTAAACTGCGTAATGCTGGAGTCCCCTGCCAAATGCAGCCTATTACCGCAGGAGCCTCGGAAACAGACCCGTCGAGGCATGCAGCACGCTCGTCGGAAAGCACACGCCTTCATCCAGAGCCACCCGCGTTCCACTTACCGGTCGGTCCACACGGCTGGAGGGCTTCGGGCTGGGCACTGCTGCGGTGTCACCGCGGATCTGAACATGCAGCCAGCTGGTTTACGGGTCTAGGCCCCAGCGCCGGCCACACGCAGAAGCCTCCGAGCCTGCTCTTCACCAGCGTAAGCCCAGAGGAGACGCTCAGAGTGTAAGCTTTAAATACGCACCCCCCCCTCCCCCCCCACCCCCGCCACACCACTCACAGAAGCACGTCCGTGAATCAGGCGGTGGGTCTAGTGTGCTGCAGTGCAGCTGCAGTTAGCCTCCTCTCTTCTGCTCCTCCGGTCCTCCCAGTCATTCCCACAAGCCTCCCTTTCTCTGCCACGGCAACGGTGAGCAGCGCTGGCCGGTACGGCAGGCAGAGCCACGGGGTACGGTATGTTTTGGAGCGGTCCGGTGTCCGGTGTCTGTCCCGTTCGGGCGATGCCCACAGTGAGATTTTACCTGAGGCCCCCCCCCCCCGGCCCCCACCCCCGAGGTAATGCCCCACAGAGTCTGCTGGGGGGCAGAGTGGTAGGGCAGTACAGGAGAGCGCAGTGCTGAACAGGCATGGTGAGGACACAGCTGTTTGTGTGCGTGTGTGTGTATGAGAGAAAGAGAAAGTGTGTGTGTGTGTGTGTGTGTGTGAGAGAGAGTAAGTATGTGTGCATGCATGCATGTGTGAGTGCAAGCGTGAGCAAGAGCGTGCATGCATGTGTGAGAGAGCGGTGCGTGTGCGCAGAGTGTGAGACGGAGATAAAGAGGGAAGGAGATGGAGAGAGGGGTGAGTGTTCTTGGAGGGTTGTGAAGTACAGCAGCAGAGGGAGAGTTTAAGATTGCTGCATTCTCTGCTTGTGACATCACAGCATTCTCTCTCTCTCTCTCTCTCTCTCTTCAGAATGACTCCATTCCAACTACATTTTGGGATTATAGAATTTCTCCCTCCACATCCTCTACCCCTCCCCCTCAGAGACGGGTGTTGGTCTAGCGTGATTATCCTTAATCTCTGACCCCTGACCTCAGACAGACAGACAGACACACACACATGCGCACGTACGCGCGCACACACACACACACACACACTCTCTCTCTCTCTCTCTCCCTCTCCCTCTCCAGTGAGATCTCATTTTCCAGCAAGACCAATGCCTGCAATACTACTCTGTGTTCCTCTAGGGGGCGACATTGTTTTAGCAAGCTTGCAACAGTATCAGCTTGTTTATTTGCTTATTCCCTAGTTGAAACTGACCAATGCAGCTTTGATTTTTTTGGATTTTTCTCGCTGTGAAGTAATTCAATTTAAGTATGATGTAACAACAGCATGTCAGATAGGACATGACTATAAACACTAAATCTTTGGCTGCATGGGAAATATATTCTATTTTGGTGAGCTCTATGGTCATGTGTTTGGGAAATTTTAAAAACTTGTTTTTGCCAAACTGAGTACAAGCATAGTTGTAAATCTGCCCTGTATTCCTAATTGAAACTGTGGCCGTTGCGTGTTTGACTCTTGACCCCTTCTTGACAGCCTCCGTGGCTGTGTGTGTTTTGGGAAGTGCCAGCCTGTTGTTTTAAACTCTGTGGGCATGCTGTTCTGCATTCTCTTTGTCTTGACCCACTTTGAAGGGCTGTGCTGTGAAATGACAGAAGCCCAGGCAGCAGCCAGGACTCTGGGCTGTGCTCAGCGAAACGCACTACGAGGATTTTTCATTCAGAGCACGTGCAACCCCCCCCCCCCCCCCCCCCACAACCTCCCCAAACCTTCAAAAAGCACACGCTGCAGTTTAAGGACTTTTCACACAAGAAGAGCTTAATCAACAGCACCAGCTCTCCAACACACTACGGCAGTAGTACAGTCCGTTTTCTGTGGAGTGGTCAGAAAAAGTTTTGGGGTGTCATTTGAGGTGCGTTGAGGCCATGTTTTCTGGACCCCGTTAAGAGAATTGTGTTTGTAATGTGTCGCAGAGGGGTGGGGGAGTGTTTTTTGGTGGCTGTTCGGAGTCCACTGACTGTCTGCAGCAGAAGGTGATCGATGGGCAGGCTTTTCTCTTTAGCTCAGCCAGTTCACAGTGTCTCTTGATTTGACACATGGAGGGCAGGAAGCATGGCAGTAAAACCCCACAGGCCATTATCCGGAGGTGTGATATTTGGAATAATCCTTTCATTTGTTATTACAAGAAAGAATTTGAATTTGAACTTGCTAATACTGTGTGAAAGAGACAGAGTGAGCTCACATGCACACACACTGTGCACACGCAAACATATAAGCCCGCTGCAAGCACGCACTTGGGGTCGGTTATAGGAGAAGGTAATATAGGTGGTTGCCTTGGGCGCCATGCGTTTTGGGGGGTGGGGGGGGGGGGCAGCAAACGAAAGGAAAAAACGTGAAAATTGAAGTATTGTGTTAAATCGATCACTAACCACCCCTTACTCCGCAATCACTAAATTCCGATTCCCCCCCCCCCCCCCCAAAAAAAAAAAATCTTTCCTAGGGTCGCACAATAGCTAGAGCCAGCCCTGTGCACCCTCACACACACATTCAGGTGAGAACATCAGGTCTCAGTGAGTTACTCTGTTCTCCAAGGCAAGGTCTCTCCTCCCTCTCCCCAGGACTCCATCCTTCTGCTATTCTTAGCAACAACCTTTTCACTTTTCCCTGAACATCACTCAGTGGCCTTTCACCCATCTTACGGATCAGCAGCGAGCCAACCTTCAGAGCAGTCACCTGCCCCCCCCTCCTCTGCACCTCAGCCTCCCCCAGCATCAGGGGGAGCATCAGAGTCTCAGAACGGTCACACAGTCTGACCGCAAGCCCTTTTCACTCACGACTTGTGGTAAACAGAGGCCACAACACGATTCCTGCTTGTGCCGTGTTGTGAGTACCGCCTTCAGATTAACAAAAGACGATGAATAAAAAAATCTTCTGTTCTCTGTTTCTTTTCTGACTCTGCTTCTTTGCTCTTGTTTATATGACATAGCTGAGCGCTCATTAAAAAAAAAAAAAAAAAAGTTTTGTACTTGCCGTCCCTCTTGGGACTATACTTTCCCCTTTAAGGAATTACTGCACTTTGGCCCCCACTCTTTCACCTTGTGTTTGCATTGTAAATCGCTATATTATGAGCATCTGCTAAACCCCAGTAATGTCAAGGCACACAGACCCAGCACGAGCTGAAATGTTAATTGGGTTGTTGGGGTACGAAATATTTCATTTGGGGTGCAGTAGTTATGGGGTGTGTACTCTCTTTCTCCTCTCCAGGGGCTTAGACTAACAATGAAAACACAGATAACCCTTTTCTGTCTGCACTCTAGAGTGAACCCAAAGCCCTCTTTTCCAAAAAAGGGATTCAACATCATACTATACCTGTTTGCGGATTACATGCTTTTAGTTTAAAATGTGACTTGTGTAGTTTCCTGGTCTGCCAGCAGGGGGAGGAGATTGACAGAGTGAGCTCACCTTGAAGCCGATGTCCCCCTTCTTGCAGCACAGGCAGGCCAACATGAGGAAGATGAAGGTGAAGAGGCCAGAGAAGGAAACTGCGACCACGGCCAGAGAGGACGACCAGGAAAGCTCGCTTAGCGGGGCGCCGTCTGCAGGACAGAGGAGGTATAACTTTACATCTTTATTTTGGACAAAAAAAAAAAAAGATTCACCTTGTTCTTCGCAATATATTCCTCGTTTAATGGAAACTGGGTCAGAATGGTGACGCACTGCATGGACGCTGATGACTTGATTGGCCAGATGCGTTTCCTATTGTGCAGCGCGAATAGCACAGCCCTTGTGACAAAATGAAACCAAGATTACAGATGCAGCCTCGTGTGGTGTGCACGTAGACGCGTTCCAAACGCCGGGAAATTGGATTTTTGCGTCAGTCGTTTTGTAAAAATTGCTGGCATGCGCAGGCATCTCCGCGAGTAATGATACCCTGCATAATCGGCTCTGCTGTTAAGCGAGGGCCGCGGAGGCTGCAATCAGACGTATCCGCGCAACGTCCCGGGAAATAACACGTTGAAAAACTGTTACGAGTGGAATTTAAATCAGCTTTTCATTGCGGTTTGCGACCGAAATGTAATGTGCTCCGTGAATTGGGTTTGCATAATAACCGCGCCATAACAATGTGGCTTTTCTTCTTCTTTCGAATTCTGCATTACACGGGAGAAGAGAATATGATTATTTCGTTCCTTGCTGAATTTCATCAGCTGCGCGAGAGCGCGGTCACATTCCTTTGGTGGGCAGAGATTCAAAGCTCGGTTGTTTTAGAAACACTATCCCAAAGAACGGATTTGTAATTCCCGTTGTCTGAACGATCGTGACATCGCAGAGGAGGAATGCACCTGCCCCTGCAACAGTCCCTGCAGTGATGACCACATACTGTGATACTGTTTTCCTGAGACTCGGGCATGACATCATAAATCCAACAGCCTGCTTTATAGCTTCTCCATCCTCATAAGCTGCTGCTCTCAGAGAGAGGGACGGAGAGAAACATGGTTTACACTGATGTGTACACAGTGTATGGCATGTACGGTACACTTTGGCAATATTTACTTTCTGTCATTCACACCAGTAAAGCATACTGACTTGAACTGAGCTGAGAGATGCATAGAAATAAACGCACAGATGGCGAGAGAGAGAGAGAGAATATGATGTCATGAGCAAAGAGAGAGAGAGAGAGAAATTGAAAATTGAATTGAGAGAGAGAGAGAGAGAGAGAGAGAGAGAGAGAGAGAGAGAGAGAGAGAGAGAGAGAGAGAGAGAGAGAGAGAGAGAGAGAGAGAGAGAGAGAGAGAGAGAGAGAGAGAGAGAGAGAGAGAGAGAGAGAGAGAGAGAGAGAGAGAGAGAGAGAGAGAGAGGGTGTTGCTGATATTTCTGTGCCTTCAGTGATGCACAGTGTGACAGGGAGTTCAGGGTGGGGGTGTCAGATGGTGGGGAGCAAGGGGGAGGGGCTGCTGTCTCCCTGAGGCACCCCATCTTAGCAGTCCTGATGCAGTTTGTCCAGGACACCTTGTCCCCATCCCTCACCCGCTCAGACGGGACCACAGCGCCAAGTATGGCAAGAGTCAAACGCAGCCAAATACTGAGACAATGGGCTCTCCAGAGCCACTGGGACCCTGTGCAAACCCATTCTTTCCTTACTGGCTCCCATTTAGGGTGGCCTATGGAAACACGTAACTCCGCCCACTGTTTCTAAGCTACATACAGCCACGAAGCCTTGCCTGTCCTGAACGTATACATTAAATAAATTCACTGCTTCTCAGAAATGGCCGTGATCAAATGGCTTCGACGGCAGATCACGTCATTTAATTTTATCATGGAGTTGTTTATTTTATAGTTGCTGTGCTGTATTTGTCCTCTCCTAACAAAGGCCGGTGAGGCTACAGGCAGGTCAAGTGCTAACTTGCGCTGTGCATTTGGGGGGATTTATATGGTGGTAGACAATCAGCTTGGGAAACTGCCTAGCATTACGTCTCCTAGCAACACCACACAGCTAAGTTATGAAGGTAGGACCCCACATCACATGACATGCAGTTATTGCTTGCAGGCTTCCCATACGTCAAAAATATATTTGTGATGGCATAGCAGTTTTTGAATATAAAACTACATTTCAGTGCCATTTTGACACTTAGAGGCCCTTACCAAGGAATCTTACAAGAAGAAGCTGAAATGTTTGCTCCTGTTTAATTTGGAACTCAGCCATTGGAGTGTGCTCTCACTAAATTATTTAAATATTTAAATTTGTCTTTAAATCTCATCTCTACTACTGCGCTTTTGCACAATCCCAATGTAATTTATCTTGATATGGTTATTCAAAACGGCATTATACGTAAAATTTCCTGGTGTTTTTAATATTATTTTACATTACTTACATTATTATAACATTAATTTAACATTATTAAGAGCAATTGCAGATAATACTTAGCACCCCAATGGCTCATTTTCACTGACAGCTCCTAAACTGAAAGACAATATGTGCTTCAAATTTGGGCGTGATGGTGTCTAGTGAAGAGTTTTCATCTATAAAACAATTCATGTGTAATACTGTACCCCATCCCTAGGGGGTACCACTGGGAATGCATGAACCCTTCTGGACTTGGTCCTGCATTGCACTGATAAATAAAAAGAACAGCCTTTAAACTGGGAAGAGGCACATAAATTTTGTGCTGGCCTTCTAGCCGCCTCTCGTAGAATAATTTCTCTCGGCCACTGCTGCCGGGGCAACCTTGGCGGCGCTGCCGTGGAAACAGACGGAATGTATGGGCGGCCCATCCTGTCGGATTGCCTCCAGCAGTAAGTCCGTCCGTTTTTTTTCTCTCGTTTTCTCGTATTTGCCTTTTCCCACAACGCCCCGCTGCCAGGCTCTGCTGGCCCACAGGAAGACGGCGAAAGAGCAACAGGAAGCGTGGCAGATGGGAAATCGCCCCGACATGGCGTCTCTGGATCACATGGAATTGGGCTGCTTCGAGCTGTGTCACAGTGCCCTTCTGCCGCGTCCCTGCTGTTGCCATACGAAGCGTCCAAATAGGTAGAGGGGGGAGAAAAAAAAAAACGACACGGCCACACATGGAATCAGCCAATCAGATTGCGGGTGAGCTGCGCCTCAGAAGGTGATTAGACAGGCAGAATGGGGGCGGGGTTACTCCAGAGCACCCTCTCACAGGCTTGCTGGGGTGCCGTGACCTGAAATTCCTCAAGACGCAATGCGCCCTGGGGCAGCCAAAATAACAGGGGGCAACTATGAAACCCAGAAACAGGCTGGTGCAGTGTCAGATTCTCTGGACAAACCCCCTGCCTCTCCCCCAGCCCACCCCTCCCATCCCCTCCACCTTCTCTAAAATGATTATGAACCTCCCCGCTGTGGGAAAGAGGCCCAGCATGAATATTTGAAGAGCACACATTTCTGCGCCAGCAAAATGAGAAAGAAAAAAAAACACTTAAGCTAAGCTCCCGTCCCTCTTATTAAGATCCCATGTAAACAGAGAGAGAGAGAGGCATGGGGTGGGTTGATACAATCATTCTGTTCTCCCGAGCCCTGTGCCAATTGTATTTGTTAAACAAATTAACTAACGCCCAATATGCAGGTAAACGCACATACATCCAGCCGGGACGATGTTAATTTGTTCCGCCGAGATTATGTTAATATGTTAATAATGAAGGACGCTGACACACGGGTATCCAAGGAAACGCGTCATTGTAACGTGGGCGTGGACGCATGGGGCGGGAGAGGAGCCTCTAAGCGCCCGTCTTCGCCGCTCTCTCTCTCTCTCTCTCTCTCTCTCTCTCGCGCGCGCTCCTTTCGTGCTTGTGAGACTTCCCCCCCGAACCGCCTCTCACGCGGTGTCTGCTGTTTAAAACCTGAGCCCGAATCGTCCCTTCCGCTTCCCCGCTTTACGCTTCCTGCCCGAACGGAACGCGGGGCAGCGGGGAAACGAGGAGCGGGAAGTCCTGTGTGACGCGCTCGGCCCCCGCCCCCCCCCCCCCCCCCCCCCCCCCCACCCCCCCACGGCCAGTCAAGCGCTCCTCTTTCAGCTGGACTCGCCAGCTGCGTTTACAGAACTGGAAATGGCCGGTTTTTGCATGTGTACGCGCACACGTACAGAAAGTCGCACGCGTAAGAAATCCCTGGACGTGCCGCATTGGTACCAAGCCGCTTGAACACAAACACAGTGTACGCAATGCAGAGTTCTTTGGCAAAAACACGCATGGGAATCAACCCCACAACCTCCTGCAAGGCCAGCCCCTTATCCATCAAGGCACTGGACCCTGGATCGATAGTTACATCTCAGCACAAACTGGAATTCCTCATTTGTTCTGTGAGACTATATCTGGTTTCACCTGACAGGAAAAGCTATGGGTTTTAAAAGTGGGTATTAGAACCAGCGCTCGGGATGTGATCTTGGCAGCAGTGCAGTGCGTGTGTGTGTGTGTGAGAGTGTGTGTGTGTGTTGTGTGTGTGTGTGTGTGCTTGCGCACGTGCGTGCGTGTGTGTGTGTGTGTGTGTGTGTGTGCGGGCGCGTGTGTGTGTGTGCGGGCGTGTGTGTGTGTGTGTGTGTGTGTGTGTGTGTAGAGAGGGTGGGGCAGTTGAGTTCAGCCCCTTATCTCTCTGGAGAATGACGGTCTGTCTACCAACAAACAGTCCCGCAGTGTGGCTCCCCATACACACACACACACACACACACACACTCAAAGCACAAACACACATATTCTCATGCACACGCTAAGCATACACATGCAAAAAACACCTACATTAAACACAAAATGTGCACTCAAACACACTCAAAACACGCATGGCTGCTCAGGCACTAACACACAAAGATGCCGTAACATCCGTACACACACAGGAGAACAAAGGTTTACATTCATAGCAACACATAGCCGCCTACTGACAGCACAAAAACAAAGACACCCATAGACACACACACAAAAACACACAATAAAGAACAATGTATCACACAGGCACAATCACAGAGCAGACAGTGTGATACAGTGTATAGAGTGAGATACAGTGTGTAGGGACAGTGTGATACTGTGAGCAGAGACAGTGTGATACAGTGAGTAGAGTGATATACTGTGAGCAGAGACAGTGTGATACAGTGTATAGTGTGAGATACAGTGTGTGGGGACAGTGTGATACAGTGAACAGAGTGATATACTGTGAGCAGAGACAGTGTGATACAGTGTATAGAGTGAGATACAGTGTGATACAGTGAACAGAGTGAGATACTGTGAGCAGAGACAGTGTGATGCACTGGGATAGTGTTTGCTCCTAATACAGAACTGTTGCTATGGTCTAAATCTGGTGTGAAAGGAGTGCAGGACACTGCAGGGCATCATCGTGCTACACTATGCTATACTATGCTATGCTATGCTACACTGTGCTCCACTATGCTACACTTGCAGACCCTGACCTTTCCAGCCTGGTAAAGGTCTCTCCTCTCCCCTCCCCTCCCTTCCCCTCCCAGACAGGGGTGTGGTGGACTGCTCTGACATTTTATAGATGGGTTTGACAGAGGGAATGGGGGGTGTGGTCTCAATGGGGCATCAAGCTCTAAACATTCAATTGGATTGGTCCGGCCTCCTGCCTGGAGCCACACCCACCTCCCAGCCCATCTCTGTCATGGGGCAGACCAATGCTGACAGGGCCTGTGTTTGACCTGCAAATACTGAGATAGAGGACATAAAAGTCTAAGGTGTGTATGTGTGTGCGTGTGTATGTGTGCGTGTGTTTGTGTACATGCATGCGTGTGTGTGTTTGTGTGTGTCTTTCCATGTGTGTGTGTGTGCGTGTGTTATGTGTGCGTGCATGCGTATGTGTGTGTGTTTGCGTGTATGTATGTGTGTTATGTTTGCGTGTGTGTGCGTGTGTGTTTATGTGTGTGTGCGTGTGTGTGTGTTATGTGTGCGTGTATGTGTACGTGTGTGTGTGCACGTGTTTGTGTGTGTGTGTGTGTGTTATGTGTGCGTGCGGTTTTATGTGTGTGTTTGCTTCATAGGACAGCAGGACAGTGACTGATACAGAAATCCTCTTTCCTACATTAAATTGACATTCCCCAGAAATGCTGACTTAGAGGCTGAAAAAAACCCCATTGTCCTGCAAGAGGAGATGATGCTGACAGCATCGTTCCCTCTGAAAGAGAGGGAAAGATGGAAGAGAAGAGAGCAGAGAGGGAGAGGAGAGAGAGAAGGAAGAGACAAAGACAGTCAAAGGGAGGGAGGGAGCCAAAAAAGACAAGGAAAAGGATGAGAGAAAGTTATGTGCATGTGTGTGTGTGTGAGTGAAACTGAAACAGATGTGTGTATGTGTGTGTGAGAGTGAAACAGATGGGTGTGTGTCTGTGTGTGAGAGAGTGAAACTGATACAGGTATGCGTGTGTGTGAGTGAAACTGAAACAGATGTGTGTATGTATGTGTGTGTGAGAGTGAAACAGATGTGTGTATGTATGTGTGTGTGAGAGTGAAACAGACGTGTGTGTGTGTGTGTGAGAGAGTGAAACAGACGTGTGTGTGTGTGTGTGTGTGTGTGTGTGTGTGTGTGTATGTGAGTGAGTGTACGGGGTTGAGCAGGCTGTCAGAAGGCTATAATATAAAGCTACTGTCTCTGTGCCATTTCACCACAGCACAGAGACACTGTGACTCATCCATCTCTGTAATGGCATTACATCACTCCAGCTCTTTAATTCTGCCTCCGTGATCATACATCTTCAGTCACAGCTATTTATAGATTAAACACACCTACACATACAGACGTCGTACAGGCTCACGCATGCATGCATGCACTACTATGTATTCGCTCTCTCTCTCTCTCGATCTCTCTCTCTCTCTGCGTGTGCACACGTGCATGTGCATCCATGCGGGTATGTTTTTGTAAAAGTGTGTTTATGTGGGTATGTTTGTGTGCATTCATCCATATGTGTGTGTGTGTGTGTGTGTGTGGGTATGTTTGTCTGTGAATGTCTGTATGAATGTCTATGTGTGTGCTGCTTGGCTGCTTGTATTCCACAGTGTTGGTGTTACTTTATTATTATTATTATTATTATTATTATTATTATTATTATTATTATTAGCTGCAGCGATGACTGCTCTTTCTGTGCATCAGTACTCCCTTGTCAGGCTGGTGTAAAGGTCTCTTCCCTGTAGAGTATAAGAGCATCTGGTCTGGTTAGAGAGGAAGTACACAGCCAAAGCCTGAACTGCAGTATCACTCTGTCCTTCCTGTGGGAGATTCCACTAAAAATAAAACAAGGGGGCAGAAAGCACACAGATAGGCATGGTGTGGAGGGAGAGAATTACCGTCGGTACAGGCACCCTCCCTCCTTCCCGGTTTTGGTCTGGCCAGCTTCTGTGCATCCTGCTCTCCTCTACCCTCCCTCCATCTCACAGGGTCTTCGCCAGGCACTGCGCAGTCGAACACCGTGTCATCACTGCGCAGCGCTCCCTACTGTGCAGTCACAGTTATTCTCTCATCGCTGAACAGTCACTTCCTCCCTCATCGCTGTGCTGTGCAGGCTCCAAACCCATGGCTAGCGGTTTTTAGTCCACACCAGCGAGAGTCGGGTTCTAAGCCCTTTTCATTTCTCTGAAGTGTGAAGGCTGAACCCATGATCCTCCCGGTTGGGAGGGCAGCTGTGCACATGTGCAGCCTCCTCAGTCAGACAGCGTGAGGATCACCCTTCACTTCCCCGACTTTTTCCCTGACTGCTTCGACAGCTGTCGATTCTTCAGCTCTCAGAGAGAGAGAGAGAGAGGGAGAGAGAGAGAGAGAGAGGGCGCAGCAGGCTTGTTTACATAACCGCTCTCTTCCCATGGCCGTTGCCGTGAGCCACGTGTGTGTGGCAGATGAGACGCGTGCACATGGACTAAGCCTGCAGGAAACTACATCACAGTTCCCACACAGGAACACCACTTTAGCCTCAGTGCTAATGTGTTGTTGTTCACTGGTTATTTGCACTGTCCCTTCCACACACACGATCACCCTGTCACAAAGACACACACGGTTACAGATACACAGACACACCAAGACATTCTGTCTCACAGACCCCCATCGGCATAAACACACTTGTCCCATACAAAAACTCAAACACACAGACAGAGTTGTCTACAGGCTTTTTCTGTCTCTCTTCCACTCCCACTCACCCAAACTGTCTCTATAGGTCTTTCTTTCTAGTGAACAAACATTCTTTCTACTTCTCTCTCTCTCCCCGTCTCTGTCCCTCTCTCTACCCCCCTCCCCCCCCCCCCCCCCCCCCCCCCACCACCACCTCCCCGTTTCTCATTCTCTCTGGGATGTGTGCTGGCAGATTACCAGACCTCGGTCCAATCAAACTGAATGTGGAGAGGGAAGCGATGTGTTACATATTGCATGAGATGGTTTGTGACAGAAAGCCAGCAGCCATATAAGCCAAGTGTGCTGGGATTCAGGGTGATATGTTCACAGTATGCTCTGCTTCATCACACCTACATACTCACACACACACACACACACATACACACACACACAGAGGCATAAACACACAAGCACACACAAACACACACACGGTGTGTAAGCTCTTTCTCTCCTCAGCACTAAGTCATGTCCGCTCCATTATCCAGCTTCCCGCATATGCCCGGCTTTGCTGTTGTGAAGCCCCATAAATCAGGAACCCAGTGAGGTTCAGAAACACCAGCCAATCACAGCTCTCCTTTACAACACTGCCCCAGCCTGAGCGCAGAGAACTCTGGAGCACAGGGAGGATGCAGGTTCAGTTCTCAAAGTGCTCGACACCAGTCTGGACACAGCCAGTTCCAGGTCCAGCCTTTTCCTGTTTCCTGCACCTCTAGCCCGTATGAGAAAGAAGGCAGAGGGCATTGCTGATTTGACTGAAGCTGACTATTTGCTGTAATTCTGGTTTGAATTTAATTGATTTTTACCTTTAGGATAGCGTTGAGATTTTGGCTGAATCTATACTTAAGTCAAAATGTTACAATAAATCACCCAGTATAAAGTATTAACCAAGAAACAAAGTGCATAGATAATAAAACAAAATGTAGGACAGAAAAACTCCAGTATGGCTCTCTGGGTTCAAGTGAGCGTGACACCATCCACTGAAATGAAATTATGAAAAAGGCCTTTATGGGGTGTGGGGGAGCAAGTTGCTAGTCTGGGTTTTCCACACAAAGCCCTAGACAAGAGTGCATTTTCATGAGGCAAAAAGACCTATAAATCAGAACCCACAGATAATTCAGGAAAAAGAGACACATTCCCTGACCCCAGAAAATATCTGTCCAGAGGAACACTTGGACAATCATGGAAATGGAAGGAAAAAAACAATCTGAAATATCAAATCTGGATGTTTAAAGAAACAATGAGACCAAGCAAACGCACACGCTATCTCTGCTCCCACTCTAAAGTAATGACTAGCCATGCTTGCTTGCCTAATATACCGACTGGCATCCTTATGATGAGGAAAATGCTTCAGTATGCCTTTTTTCATTATGCAGTTAAAAGCTCTACTTACTGCCTCTTTGAGTTGAGTCCCCAGGCGTCTCTTAGACACCCCTGAGCATAAACACGGCCCTTTCCTTGGGGAGAAAGGCGTAAATCCACAATTACAGATCAAAACACACACTAAACAGCCTGCTGCCACTGTGTCTCCATACTAATGGGTCATGCAGCAGTACGAAAACCACCCATAGCCTATTTTTGCTTTAATATTATTCTTGTCTTTTTCAAAATAATTACATATTACAACAGTGAAGGATGATGTTTGAAGGATGCTTCGTATCTGTGCATCTGTATAAAGTGCTATATGAATAAAAATTAGAAATGAAGACAGGGGAGGGTGTTGTTAGTGGGTGTTGAGACTGTGGTGAAGGGCAGCCCCATACAGAAGAACAGCTGCATGCAGAAGCACAGCTGCATGCAGAAGCGCAGCCATGCAGAAGTGCAGCCCCATGCAGAAGCGCAGCCCCATGCAGAAGCGCAGCCCCATGCAGAACTGCAGCCCCATGCAGAAGCGCAGCCCCATGCAGAACTGCAGCCCCATGCAGTGTCGCAGCGGGCAGACCTGCCTCTGCAGGCTGACTCAGTGCTGCCACTGAGGGCCTGCAGTTCGACAGAGCTGTCCGTGGTGCTGAAACACAGGTGACGCGCACTGCAGTGAACTGGCACAGACACAGGGAGGGAGCCCAGCGTCAGAGAACACAGAGAGATCGAGTGACATTGGGAGGCTGAGGGAGAGAAGAGGAAGGAGGGAATGGCATGATGTCATGGGCACATGCTCTCTGTAGCTGCTCTGTTCACAGCTCTCCATGTACGCTCACAGCTTCTCTCCATCTCCCTCCGTCTCTTTCTCTCACGCACTCCTGCACATACCACTGCTGCTTAGGAGTAATCAGTGATGTCATAATGCCTCATCTTTCCTGTTCTACACAGAAAATCATGTGAAACACCACCTGATTCTTAAGATCAGCCCTTAAGGACATGTGTGTGTGTGTGTGTGTGTGTGTGTGTATGTAGATGGGATGGTGTGTCTAACAGAGACAGTGAATCTCGCCGAGCAGAACAATCAGTATCAAGCTGTATGGATCGATGCCACAATGGTGTTTCCACTCAAGCTACAAAAACAAACAAAAAGCGCGCCTTGCTCCAGATCAGGTTGCAGTCGGTGCACTTTCTGCCGAGAAACGACTTCAAAAACCAAAACAAACAAAAAACGAAACCCCAAGCCAAATTATCTGGACGCGTCTTCTCAGATATCTTCAGTTCATGCCTGCGTCATTGTTTTACAGAGGCGATGACCGTCCGCTAGCTTGTGTGCGCTAGCGTCGCACCGTCTCCACCTTACGCCAGGAGGACCTCTTTATGGGCCTCGCCTGTCAGTCGCGTTCACGGCCGTCAGATCCCAACAACGCAGCCCTCTGCGCGCCCGAAGCCGGTCCACGGCTCACCTCACAGGTTCTGCCCTGACCCGTGTGCAGGAGCCTGGCCCTAACGAGCTCCTCTGCGGGTAGGAACAACCAGAGAAAATCAACCAGACGAAAATAACAGCCGCATATGAATTCAGTCTGAAAATAAGGCGATAATCTGCTCGGGCATCTGCCACTCGACTCGAATCAGTTCCAACCTTTATGGTCTCGCAGGGAAGTGTGTCGTGTGTGCAGGGTCAAGCCCCGCGTGATTCTGAGATCAGAAATGGGTGGTTCAGAGAGGGAAGCCCCCAGCGTTCCCCTCTTCTTATTCAGACTGGAGATTCTCCCCTGGAAGGATGCAGGTTTCTGCAGCGCAACCTCGCCTCCGCCCCGCCCCCCTTCCTGGAGGGCAGGCTGTGCCCTAAAAGGCACACGAACATCACGTCCACCTGAACACGATGTGATAAAAACCGACGACATTTAGGAGCCCAGCGTAAAGACCGAATGCAGAATCACTGACTAAACCAGCATCGGAGACCAAACCGATGTAGTAAATGTGTAGCTTTGACGATGGCTGGGTGTGTGCGTGCGTGCGTGCGTGCGTGTGTGTGTGTGCATGCGTGTTAGCGCGTGTATGCGTATGTGTGTGTGTGTGCATGTGTGTTAGCGCGTGCATGCGTATGTGTGTGTGTGTGTGTGCACTGAGTGAGGGAGAGGAGCTGATGCCAGCTTGGAGCTGACAGGTAGTCTGATTTACGGTGGCTCCTGAATGCACAAATTAAATTTGACCTTGAGATCAAGCAGGAGAGCTGGGTAATCTGTCCGGGAAGCGGGTGCGGGTGCGTGGGAGGGGGAGGGAAAGGGGGGGGGGGGGATGGGCAGTTGCGCGCGCGTGCGCCAGACCATAAAATACCCCGGTGACGAAAAGAGAAATGAAAGCACGGCCCTGTGAAGCACCGGGATCCCCGACCCTCGTCTGAAAATTCCGGAATGGCGAAGCGGCGCTCGGCGGCACCCGAGTCGGGCCCGCGCCGTGCCAGCGCCGCACACGCTCCTCCGGGAGATCAGAGCCACTGCAGGAAGCCACATTCCCTTTGATAAACGAGTACCTGGCCCTACCCCCCACACACACACACACACACACACACCGTCACAGTCCTACGAGCACAGGCCGCTCGGTCGCCGTGGGAACGCAGCGTAACGCACAGCGTATGCGAGTGAAGTCCCGTGACTGCAGCAGGCTTAGACAAATGCGCCTCTCCTACCTGGAGAGGGCTCACAGCCGGAGGAGGCCACAGATGTACTGCCGGGTGTTTTAAATGCACAAATATGTACAGTTTGTCCGTAGCACATGTAGATCTGTGTGTTTTCTCAGTGAAGTTTCTTCTCTTGCACATATGTAAGCTTTCTCTGTTACTCATTTTGTACATGGATGGATAGATAGTTTCTCCGCTGAACGTTTTATGTGTACGTCTATGTTTCCTCTTAGGTTTTTTTCTGCTAATAAATATAGGTGGAGGTGTCATAGAGAGCAGCCTCTGTATCAGTTTATCTATTAAAACCCATCAAACTATGGCACTGACTGACTAATAAGGATGACAGTTTAGTTGGCAGCTCATGTTGCTGCTTCAAATGCATTTTCAAATTTACAGTCTAATTAACTAACTACCCTATGTGTATATATATATATATATAAAAATCAAGGAAGCTAGTGATTAAATATTTAGCAGTCCTGATCTATATTCAGTCTTTTTAAGGTTAATATCCACCCTGTATTAGTTGGAGAATATGCTGTCACAGTAGCTAGACTGCTAGACAATTCTCCTTTTGAAGATTTCATCTGCAATGAACACTTTCTCAACTTGCTCAACTGCAGTCGTAGTTTGGATCTTTTTTCTAACTGCTAATGACTTGCTGCGTAGCATTGGGCCGGGGAAGCCTGGACTGAGACCTGATGACTGCCAGGGAAACCCTCGTCGCAGAGCGCGCGCTAACCTGCAGCTAAAATAATCGCCTCCCCTGAATCCCGAGTGCAGAAACAGGACGCCAGAGAATCGATCAGCTGTCACCAACGCCTTGTTTACTAAGAACGGCCTGCTACTCCTCTTTTCGTTTTCCTTTTTTCACGTGAAAGACAGGAAACGGGTTTTGTCAAATCTCTGACTATCAAAATGTATGTCAGGTAAGCGAGGAGAGTTGGGGAGGAGCTTGCTGGCCGCTGTGCTTCCTACACAACAGCCACCATCCGATCAGTAACAATCGGAAATCGGGACTGGTTCGACTGGCCAATTAAATGGAAGTCAGTGACTCCAATGATGTTGAGTAAGGAGAGAGAGACGAGTAAGCGAGCCAGTCCCCCCTTTTTTCCCCCCCTTCTTCTTACTGGCTATTATTTTTGTCAGTAATATGACACTGACAGTTTTGAGCAAGCAGAGATAATTATTTTACCAGTGAAGAGGGAGGCTATTGAGGAGAACAAACCTTCAACATAAGCAAGAATTATACAAGCAAATGAAGAATCCAGCTCGACAGAGCGAAAAATGCCATGTGCCTGGCCTTAGACGCGCGTGTTTATTTTTGTTTGCAAAAACGCATTTAAATTAATTTAAATTTGCGTGCTGTGTTGCATGCACATTGTTCATATGCGCAAAGCCAGCTTCACAAGTGCTCAAACCACATTTTTTCACATCGGGTATGCTGATGACGATAATAATAATGACATTTAGTATTATTAATAATAATAATAATAATAATAATAATAATACATTTATTTTATATAGCGCTTTTCATGGTCTCAAAGACACTTTACAATACATGATACATACATACAAACATTTTTTTTTTAATAAATAAAAAAACGATGTTGTTTCTTTTCCCAGCAGCCCATGGGGCTACTTTACATAACACAGGTCGAAGCAGGCCTCTCTTTCTAGTCAGTCTCCCTCTCTTTTGCATCTGTTTCTGTCCTACCTATCTTCCTCTCTCCCTCAGCGTCCAGACCCCCTCCCCCCCTCTAGCTCTTTAACAGGCACAGACCTGGCAGGCTGCTCTAAAAACAGCAATCTAAATCTCTGGTAGAAATCTAAATCGAAAATTAGTGCATTCAGATGCATAAACACACCATGCATGCACACACACACACAGGGCAGGCACGCAATTATATACACAGTAAGCAATTACATGCATATACTTTCACACACACACACACAGACACACACACAGACAAACACAAACATGTACTCTATTATTTGTTCCCCAGTGCTTGCTAAACTGACACACTCCCTGACACTCATCTCCTTGTACCATTTCCTCTAGCCGGGGATGAGGATGGGGGGTGGGGGTGGGGGGGGAGGGGAGGCAGGGGGCGTGTCACAAGCACGTCGCCCCTCATTGGCTCCTCGTCACACTCCATCCATCGCCATGGCAACATTGATCCTCCATTCAATTATTCCCCCCGGTCGGAGAGATGGACTGCGACCAACTCCATCTATCCAGCTAACAGCCATGTAAATCATGGCTCCTGAGGAGGCGGTCGGGGCGGCGGGACCTTCAGCCGAAAGGAGTCTGTTTCTGCCGAAAGCCTAGCCTAGCCGTTTCTCCTTCCACCCCTTTCGAAAAACAAGCCGCAGTAAGGGAGGGGCGAAAGGGGGGTGCGAACGCACTACACAGCACTCTGCACTGACCGAGACCCACTGCACACGTTAAGCCGATTGAAGGTATTGCCACGGAGTGGACACCAGAGGGTTGCAGGTTTGAACTGGCACATGCTGTGCCTCACTTCAGTCTCCTTTTTCGGTAAGCATCTGGTAAAAGCCAGGTGAAGGCAAGATGCACACAAGACGACACGAGCTGGTATGTGCTGTGCCAGCGCTTGCAGGCAGGGGGCGTGTGTCCCAATGAGCACATTTAAATTTAACATGTTAAATTTAACACGCCGTGACTGCTACGGTACCGGTTCATGTAATTGTCAGCAACTAGGTTTCCTTACCTTTTTTTAAACATATATTATTGCAATGCCATGCATATACACGCATGCTCATATGTTAATAGGTTACGTATTTTTTTTTTAAAGGTTACGTATAATTTATTATTTTTTAAAATTTCATTTCATTTTTGTTGTGCTTCATACATGCTTTGGTAACGATACGTTGGTAGGCAAAAGTCTGTCTTTGAACTGAACTGAATATCAAACATTATTTGGGTCCTAAATCTTGGGACCCGGTGACAGGTGAATAGTGATGCTCTGCGGGTCTTCGCCGTGCCCCTCCACTGACATTTAAGAAACAAAAACGCTCCCCTTCGCTCCAGCTGCTGGGAGAATTCGCCGCGCTCTCGCAAACAAGCCGAACGCCGCCAGGCAATTCAATCTAGAGAACCGCCAACGCACTGCCAACTGAAAAAAGCACATTGGTTCTGACATAAATGAGGGGGGGGGGGGAACCCTGAGCGAGAAGAAATTACACAATTAAATTATTACATTAGTAATTACTTAACCCAGCATTAGAGTAGAAGAGGAGATTATGGGGGGGGGGAATACATGAACTGACCGGTCTTTAATTCCCTGCCTCTGTATAAACAGACTGGCCACTGTGCATCCAGTTATAATGCAGAGAGATCTCTCCACTACATCACCTGTTCAAATGCGTGATACACCATCAGCAGAACACACAGGAGGGGGAGGGGGAGCGGGAGCGGGAGAGGGAGAGATATGGGTGTTTGCTCACCAGAAAGAGACCTGCAGACAGTGGCTGCAGGAGTGTAATGGATGAGAGAAAAGCACAGACTCTGTGTGTGTGTGTGTGTGTGTGTGCGCGCGCGCATTTCAGACTGTGTTGTGCATGAATGACAACCTGCGTGCACGCATGTGTTTTGTGTGTGTGGGAATGTGCTAGATGTCTATGTATGAGCTAGGTTTCTGTGTGTGCGTATGTGTGTGTGTGTGTGCGAATATTTGCATGTAAGAAAGAATTGAATACTACTCGGTGCAGACTGCTTCCCAGCTTGGTTCGATGGAAAACATGCTTCTGAATTCAGTGGAATGAAATGTCCCGAACTGAAAGTTAATCAGAATGCTGCAGCCTATCGTATTAACATTTTATCGCATTAAGTGCCCCTCTTCCCCTGGACATTGCTGATGGTAGCAAGCCAACAGATTTAGTTAACAGCTGCGGCTCACAAATATTACTGCCCATCTGCTACCAACTAGTTGTGTTTTTGCTGCTAAAGGACAAAGCTCATGTGGAATTATAAAGCTCACTGCCGTGCTTTTTCTGTTGCTCCAGCCATGTCCCTCATTGCCAGGTGCAAAATGTTTTAAACTATGAAAAATACCCACTTTCATTGCACTTCCAGGCTCATACTGACTCCTTGTTTGACCATTTATTCTGTGACTCTACGGTTTGAATCTCAGAGGTTCTACTGTGTAAGCGTGTGCATCAGCATGTGCGTGTGCGCATGCACGAGTGCGATGCGTATGATGTGTGTTTTTAGCGTGTGAAGCAGTGTGTGTGCATGCATAAGTGCGTGTGGGTTTTCAGTGTGTGACACGGTGTTTCTTTGTGACCACGTGCATGTGCGCGCATGCGTGCATGTGCGTGGACATGTGTGTGTGAGAGAGCTCTCACACTAGACACAGATCCCAGATCAGTAGTCTGCGGGTAAGATCCTCTGTGTCGTTTATCTGATGTGTGGAAGCCCCTGATCCAGGGTGGCTCGCACGCAGCATCGCCTCCCCCCCTCACCCGCTACCCGGAGTGACACTGCCGGAGCACAAGCTCCATGGTCCCTCTGAGACTCCACCTTTCTGACCCAACGCCCGAATGCTCCTCTACCCCCCCCCCCGCCCCCCCACCACCACTCTCTATGCCTCAAGAGTTACATTTGGGAGGGAAGGATCACACCTCATCTTCTGCTGTTGCCAATAACTACACTGGACCCGCCACCCCCAGTACTCCAAACAGTCTCCCAGCTCAGTAGGGTTTGCTAACTGCTGGTTCTGCTCCGTTTATTTACAGGAAGCGTATGTGAAGAGTGAGCTGCTTGGTGTGACCTGTATGTGGTCTCTGTGTCTGTAGAGAGAGGCCCTGGGCGACACTTCCTGGAGGAAAAGCTCTTCTTTACCCAGATATCGGGGTAAGTCATCACAGGGTAGCCCTGCGCAGTGAGGTGGAGGTGGGGGTGGGGGGGGGGGGGGCTGCTTGGATCCTCCAGTCCTCAGACACAACCTCTAGGACTAGGTGTGAAGAAATCATCTTCAGTGTGAAATTGGACTTTAATGTGGTGCATGGATGAGCCTGACAGTGTCAAAATCCGGGCCGCGCCACCAGTGCCAACTGTGGCTGGCAGCTCTATGGGCTGACTTGCAAACGGTGACTGGATCACCCAGGGTATGGGAGGGTTCAGTTGGTTGGGGGGGGGGGGGGCACGTTCATCGCTATCTAGTTGACGGTTGATCGGGCACCTGTGGACGGCACGCTAGAGCCACATGTGAAAGTTCCTCCTCCACCTCCGCTCTGTGCGAGCTTGGCTGTAGTCTACGGTGTGAAAAGAAGCAGCTGGTAACACCACGTCTTTTGGAGAACCGTGGATGTCTGCACTCCCCCGAATCGGCAGTGGGGTGGGAGTTGGGGTGGGAGTTGGACATTCCCAGCCCTACTTTGGGTGCCTTTTAAAAAAAATGTATTTTAATGAAATAAAATATATAGGTACAGCTGTTGAAGAGGTTAGCTGTCAAACTGAACATTCTTGTCACAGCAAAAATTCTTTTTTGTTAGGTTAGTATTACACTTTGATTATAAATGGGCCTCTATGTCTTGGTGACAATATGTGTATATGCATACTATTTCTATGTATTATTTGTTTTATTGTAAAGTGTTTTGAAACCTATGTTGGTGATAATGCACCTTAAATAGATGTGACTTTGACTTCATGAGTTGTACTCACATAATATGCACTTCTTATTACTGCTCCTCTTTTTATCACTCCATCACCCCACCTTTCACCTCTCTATCCCTCCTTTCCCCCATGTCCACACCGTTCATTGCCATCCTGGTGACTATGATTCATTATTGCTCCATCTGTTCTATAAAGTAGGCTTCTGCCATTG
This sequence comes from Anguilla anguilla, assembly GCF_013347855.1. Classification (NCBI taxonomy): domain Eukaryota; kingdom Metazoa; phylum Chordata; class Actinopteri; order Anguilliformes; family Anguillidae; genus Anguilla; species Anguilla anguilla. Next base: position 24,825,079 of record NC_049217.1, on the reverse strand, counting down.
GCACGCTCTCTCTTGCACTCCCTCTCTCCCTTTCCCTCTGCCCTCTCACTCTCCCTTCTCCCTCTCTCTGTCTCATTCCCTTTCTTGATTTCTCTCTCTCTCTCTCCCTCACCCTGTCACCCCCCTCTTTCTCTCTGATCACTGACTGCAAGACATTCCCATAATTTCTCCTTCTACCACTTACAGTCAATCTGCTCCTCTCTCATTTCATTACCTCACTCACTCACTCACTCACTCACTCTCTTTGCACTCCATTAGTCATACGTTCGCTCACTCTCTCATCGGCAGTGGGCCTAACTGCACGGGAAGTGACTGTGTCTCGGTTCCTAAATGCGACCGCAGGCTAACGTTACAATGATAGCACAGCTCCTGCTACTACGCTTAAGAGACGCATCCTGTTTTTTTTTTTTTTTGGAACACTCCTCCTATAGCACACCCAACCAAACAGGCAGTCTGCCTCGCACCGTACCGCAGGCAAGCAGTGTTTTCGTTCTGCGACCACTCGACCAATCATAAAAACTCACGAGGTGGGAATCCACCGATCCATATAAGGATGGAATTGCAGGGTAGCAGCCAGCTCTCGCAATACATCCAATACAAATATTGCACTCACGCTAGTTACAGAATTCCCATTATTATTGCCCCAGACGTCCTAGCCGGAGCCTCCTTCTCTGTATGCACTGCAGAGGAATTCAGTTCGAATCACATAAATACATGTTGCACAGTTCCGCAAGGAGCGCAAAGCACCATCAGTCACAGGGACAAGACCATGCGCAGCCAGATACAACGTGTGATGGCGCATCATTCCTGACACGCGCTGCCTGGCGGTTTAGCTCGATGCTTAAATTTTATTTTATTTTTTAAAGATGCGCTATTAACCGTTTACAGCACGTCAATGCAGGAGGACCTTTGACCTATCATCTTCGGACGGCTGGTCGCAATTGTGGTCGCGCATGGGTTAAAACACAGGCAAACGTGGGTTAAGGAGCATCATAAAAATGTAAACAAATTTACGCAAAATTTTAACACAAAAAATGTCAATTGCCATTGACCACCTTAAAAAGGTATCTGCATTTCATAAACATTTAGAGATTAATTGTAAACATTCGATTCCGATGTGTTCTTCCAGTATTTTATTTTGGACTTACCTGTGTCAAAATGTGAACTGAAGGCAAGACTAGGGTTGAAGAAGGACGAAGACATGACCATAACACAAATAGTGGCTGACATCCTCTTCTTCTTTGGGCTTTGAAGTGTAGCAGCGCTGTAGTTTTTTAATAAATGATTGCTCAGACTGCTTTAATGAGAAAAATGCCTAGGGAGTCGATTCAAACGCTGCATTGTTCCGATGAGACGCTCACGGCGTCAAAAACCTGGTTGCTCCATTTTTTTGTAAATTTCAAATGCGTCGGATTACGACGCAGGTGTTGAAAAATATGTCCGATCGCTTTTGTTCTGTATCTGATAACTGCGGCCACTGACCTAACTGAAATAAAAACGACCGTCTTCACACGCGCTGTTTTTCAGCCTGCGGGCAAAGTGTGCGGCGATTGTCGGAGCGGAGCCGGTGGGTGTCCGTGAGTGTCGAATCAACGTGATGCTGTAATTTAAATCGTTATGTCCTCCCCTTGCCTCTGCACCAAACCTCGGGCAGGGTCCCGTTGCCCCATTCCTCCAACCGTCCAGTTTGCTTGTGCTCTTGAGTAAGCGCTGGATAAATGACATTCGCAAAAGAGCTATGCATTCGGAATGCTTCCCCAAAAGCGCAAGAAGGAGTCCCTTTTCCTTCGTTTACCTTGATTACAATGGGACAGCAGTTTCACCACTTACAGGGTTTTTGAATTGCACGAGAACGAGAGCACTGGACCGATGCTGCCAGGGAGAGCGCCATCTTGCCAATGTACCGTAATATGGAATAGCAAGTATCTGCAGCCAGAGAAGGGAGACACAGGAGGGAGTTAGCACGCAGTGTAACATCCACGGGTACGACTCAGTATATACATGTGACTATGCATATTATGAATAATAATAATAATAATAATAATAATAATAATAATGCTAAAAGGTAATAATACCAATTGTGAAAATAACGGATACTGTATGTCTAATGGTATTACATTGTTTGCATTATTCTTTCTAAAACAATAATGTTTGTCAGCAACATGAAGCTATTAAACAAAACAGGCCCTGCCACGATTTTATTTATTTATTTTGTGGTTTGGGGGATGGGGTAGAGGGAAGGTACTTATAATGCCACACTGTTAGTAGGCTATCTCTGTCAGTAGGCAATCTGATAGGTGATTCAGTACATTTATTATACAGTAAAGCATGGATCCTTTAATTTTTTAACTATATTATTCTGTACATTATCTTATATTGTGGAAAAATTATCAATGGCAAAATTATTACAAACATTTAAAATATTGCAATATAGCAATGTGTGTATTAAATAAACATGCAGGATAATATATTATATAATATTACAGAAGGCGTCTATATTGAATTACAATTGTATACCGTATTGTGCATTAAATGTGGTAAAATATACTAAAACGCAGTGTTGTGTAGTGAAATATATAAAAATGCATGACTAAAGATGAAATATTTTTCCAGGAATATCGAATCCAAAGGCATAATCCTTGCCGAAAGAGGAAAAACACAATGATGTTTCACGTAAGAGAAACAGGACATACAATTTCTTAGAGGCGCGAATCTCCTCCAGTGGCAACAGTTATCTCACTAAACGCGCTGCACCACGGAAGTTTCTTATTTCGGTTTCACGATGTGTCATCCAGCTTCACTGCGCAGCAAGAAGCGAGCGGCAGATGTGAACGGGTGAAAGGACTGTGACGTAATCGAGCAACCGCGCGAAACCTCCGGGTTCGCAGTACATTCCCTCGCAATAGCCGGATAATTCCAGTGTTGTGCGCCAGAGTCAGCCCCCCCCCCCCGCCAGTTCTCTGTCAAATACGTTAGCTGAAATCCATGGCGTGATAATGCCACTGCGTCAAGCAATACCTCAAGTGGTCTACAGCACAGCTCATTATGTAACACAAGGAGATAAAAATGTCAGAAGGGCTATGAACGTGCATCTGAAATCGAAACGTTGTTGCTGTCCTCCCCATTGCTGCCGGTGAAACTCATATGTTTCACTACTCGACCTGTTCTGCCTTCATTTGGCCTCCTAATGTCTTGGGGACTATTTTAGTATTTTAGCCGGACAAGCAAACAAATCTGTAGCCTACAACTGAAGAAACAATCATTTTTTGTTGTTTTTCTCCTGCAGCAATAAGGGGGGAACACCTTTAAGTACACGCTCCCAAGTTTCCAGATTCCAGGCTAACACATAAATGTTCAGAAAATTCTTAAGCCACATATTTCTACAGAACTGAAAGCACATGGAGGAGGATACTGTGCATTAACTGCTTTTATTTATTTATTTATTAATTCATTTATTCGTTAATTTTCTTCAGGATTCTGTACACGCAGAGTTCCCCTGCTCCAGTGTCAACAGCTGACAGCTGGTGCCAAAATCAAGTAAAGTGGAGTAGAGTAGAGGCGAGTCGATTTGAGCCGGTACCATGGGGTGGAAAAGCGACTTGAAGGGGCTCACACCCCTGTCTGTAATAGCCAATGGCCCTTTGAACGGTTCAGAATGTAGAAGTGCTTCAGAGCCACAAGGGCAGTCTGAGTCCTGTAGTCATCACAGGCTTGCGTCTGGGTTGTTTCCTTTGTTGACTATGACTTGGAGAGATTGGAGACAGTGGGGGGGGGGGGGGGGGGGGGGAGTTGACCTTGTCCTTGTCCACAGCTGACAGGAGAAGTGTGGGCTTAATTCAGGCAATGCAATTTGGGCTTTTGCTCCATTTGATTTTGTACTAATGAGGTGCTGGGCAACCACAAGCCACCAGTGTGAGACATGCCTCTCATTCAGATTTGGCGCTAGCTCTCCTGTGCCACTGTGTGGCCTATAGGGTTAAATGTACTAACTGGTTTGGAGGCAAGTCGGAGAGTTATATGCACTATGTTCCATCATTGTGTGGGCATTGTGCTTAACCTGTATGAACTGTGTGCAATATTTTTTAACTACGCTTAAGCTGAATTAACTGTGCTTAAACTGTATTAACTGTGCTTAAGATGTTTTCACTGTCAGTTTTTCTTATTTCTAATTTTTGTCCCAACTTTGGGCTGCCATGCTGACATCATAAGGATCAGTACCACGTATGAGGAAAACAGAGGGTAACCATGCTGCCATTGCACTGTATAGTCAGCAGGGGGCAGGGTTTGACCAATAGTAGAGGAAAAGTCCTAGCCATGACAACAGGAATCAAGTCAAATGAAAAACAAAAAATACTTTTATTGAGAATTTAGTAAGCTTTATCATTGCTTTGATTCTATTTTTTGAAGGCAAAGAAAGACAGAAATAAATGTTTTATATGTAAAGGAAATAAAAACAGAGAAAAATCATTCAAATATTTTATAAAACATCTGCCAGCTGCCTGCCTGGTACCTGCTCCTGTCACACCCCTAGGCATTTCAGTGGTAATACAGGCTTTACATCATACCAAAGCTCTTTAACACCTCAGATAAAATCTCAACAATGCTTCTTGATTGCTCAATGATTCAGACTCATTCAGAAAATATGTCCTCCCTCCTTGAAAACTCGAAACACAGGTTCTGATGTTTTTAAAACGCTATTATTCTTGATTCACCTAAGCGACAGTTTATTTTTCAGAGGTGATTAATTTGCATTAAAATGTTGTGTAAGGAAGGTGTTACGATTAAATAAATACCTAAACTCACAAAATTTCCATACAAAAGGCTTAAAGATTCAATTTTCATTTCTGGGTGCTTATAGGAAAATAAAACCAGCAAAGATTCAGTCAAACTGCAAACATTTCTGCTTTTTAGCCTGATTATGGAAACATTTTGCACAAGCTTGCCCACAGGCTAGTCACCTGGCTTTGTCAGAAATGTAAAATCTCTCACACGTTCTTTTACTGGGACAGTAAATCATCCAGACTCTTTCTGTGATGTGCAGCATTGTGTTTTTTTTGGCGTGTTCTGTCATCTCTGAGCCAAGACTGTTGAAAGATACATTTTTGTCTCTACTGAAGGGAAAATGCTCAGGGCGTTGACTGCATCCGCATGCATGCGTTACGTTATGACAGTGACACCAATTTCTCTTTTTTTCCTTTTTCCTTCCGCGTCAAACCAGAGGGGGTCACAAAAGCAGATACCCTTCTCTCGTCCCACACAGCCTGGCCCACGTCCTGTGCTTGATGGCTCGCCCCTGCCGGGCCAACGGAGTTCTGCCAGCATTCAGGTACTGCGCATGAGAAATACAAATCCCAGCATCCCCCGCTGCCAGAGAGAGCTGGTCGTGGTGTGCAGCTTTTAAAACGTTCATAACCGAGTGAAATGAGGCCTTCCTCATGACCGCGGGGATCCTCGTGCGCACGCAGTCAGACTCCCGCGCGACAAGGGAGCACATGACGACTGCTTACATCACTTCGGAAGAGGCGTTCAAGAACCCCAAAATCAGGCTAGTCCCCCCAAAGCCAGGCTATACTTCTTAGGTGTGTGGTGTAAACCAAAAAGTGACCAGTTCTGTCCAGAATGGATAGATAGTTGGAGTACTGCGGCGCTTTTGTGTGTGTGTTTGTGTGTGTGTGTGTGTGTGTGTGTGTGTGTGGGGGGGACGGGACGGATTATTGTTCCCATGGTGACAGGCACCAGAGGTGCTCACTTCCGCATGTAGAGGTTGATGAGGCCGGCCTGGTGCAGCTGCTGCCAAAGCTTCAGCTCCAGGCGCATGTCGTGGTTGGCGTAGAACCTCAGCGGCCGGAAGCCCTTGTCGTAGTAGTGGTCCGAGTAGTTCTTGTAATCGGGGGTGATGAAGCCGTACGCGTCCACCTCAAAGCACAGAGGGGACAGACAGACCGAGTCACTCCAGGGGTGCAGCGGTGTGGGACAGCTCTTAGGGACAGGCTCAGCTACGGCCACTCAGGGCCTCAGCCAGCACTGCCAAGGTAAGGATTCCACTGCGAGACACACACCCCCCCCCCCCGGTCCCAATTCACTTCCTAATCGCCACCCCCCTCCCCCCCCCCTGTTTCGAGTGGTGTTGCAGTTTGTAGTCCAAAAACACGAAAGTGAGCTCGCATTTTTGAGAGATGGGTTCCTCTGCAGATTTCTAATGCTTTTTTTAACATAGGAACTTCGTTTTCTGCAGAAAATAAGGTCTGTGTTTAACACAGGCCTGAGGAAGTTTCACGTTTTGCTCTACGAGATAAATTACACCCATTCACATCTCAACCATGAATTTCGAAGCTGTTGTGTGCTTTAAAAAAGTAAGTTGCTAACAAGTTGCTACGTTGTAACTACAACAATTCTGGCAACCGCTACTCAAGTTTCCATACTAGCCCACCTGCACTAGCCCAGCTGTTGTAGTTTCAATATAGAGACTTGTTAGTTTCAATATAGCAACTTGTTCCACACATTTGTAAAACAAAACACGAAACTCCCTTAGGCTTAAGTCAACCACAGAACTTGTTTTTTTTTTTGCAGAAAATGACATCCCCTTGGCAGAAGGTACTTCTGAGTTGGCACTGTAACCCTCCATTATATGCACACCATACCTCTCTGTTCCCCGCCCTGCCAGCCTTCCCGCTTCCTTGACTAAGTGTACGGTGGCTACCAGCAGGAATGCAGGCTTTCCAGAGTGACGGGTTTACAGGTGTCTGTCGGCTGTACGCTACCTGGTCGCATGTGTGCATGGCGGCCATCAGCATCACCGCTCCCGTCGTCGGTCGGTACCACTCCCGAAACCGGCCCTTAAGAAGGCGGGAGCGCAGGAACCTGCAGGAGTGCATTGGTGTCATGTTGAAACGTGTCTCCCGTCCACTGGCACACAGTCACCGGAGGATTACCCCGGTCATTCAAATCGGGCGAATTAGGCAGCACAGTGGAATTGTCAGGGTGCAGATTCTTAAGCCATATTCCTGTTATTACGAGGAGCTCATGAGGCTGATAAGGCATGATACTGCATCGTGCACATATCATGGATTTAGGAAACATTGGGTAGCATTGCTTTGGAATAGGACTTGCGTAATTTGTGTGAGGTAAGATAGCCAATATTGTTTCTTGTACAGTAACTTGGCTTAATTTTGATATCAATTCTTTTAATTACAGGCCTGGATTTTGTCAGTTTGAACGAATTACTCAAAGACAGTGCTTTGTATGTGTGAGTAACTTGGCATTTTTGTAAGTTGAAAACATTTTTTAAAATATCAGATAATATATTTACAGTAAACATCTTCTCTCTAGGGGTTTCGTCATACTTGTTCCTCGTTATGGTTATACACTTTGTTGTACGTCGCTCTGGATAAGAGCGTCTGCCAAATGCCTGTAATGTAATGTAATGTAATGTAATGTAAACAGATGCAGTCACGTAACTCACCTGTTTCGGATATACCGAATGAAGTCTGGGTGATAAATTTTGAATTTCATTGCCGTTGCAGTTTTTCCAAAGTATGCGGGTGGCCTGGGATGATAAAGATGAAAAATATGAAAAATGACTTTTTCTTTTGATCGCAGTCAAATTAAATGGAATAAAGTCGATGAGGATTGCAGGAGTTACAATTAACCAAGATAGTGATGTAAAGATCATTAGACAAATAATTAGTTTATAATAATAACAAGAATAAGATATCAACAATGATAATTGTCCATTAATAATAATAATAATAAAAATAATTGTTGTTGTTCTTGTTCTTATAGATACGGTGCATTTCTGTGTTGCTGATGGTGATTATCATGGTCATTATGAGTAGCAGTAGGACCACAGGACTGGTACATAATCCCACTGTATCTGGGCTGAGTGAGCAGAGAGACAGGCCCTCACATTTTATTCTTCTCTGGCCCCGTCATCATCTGGGTCCTGGAGGCGACGGCTCGCAGAATGGTGTAGTCGCGGCCCTGATCAGGTATGAAGACGTACCTGGTCTCCTAGGCGATGGAGAGAAGGGTGAAGGGAAAGGTCAGCGAGCGGAAAGCAGGCAGTCCTGAGGGTGAAACTGCAGAAAGGCTGTGCTTCCGGGCATTGAGGCGCCTTTCCCGCGCGCTTCTGCTTGTTCTCGGACTGCAGGGATCTCTTCCACCCAGCAGGAGGTTTTCACATGTCAGGCCTCCCAGAGGCTTTGCGAGCATTTCTGAGAAGCGTTCTTTAAATTATTTTTTTAATTAATTAATTAATTAATTAATTAATTAATTAATGATTTTTTTAAACGCCGGTGGCGACCGTAGCCGCGGCGCCGTGTCCCACCTCAGATTGCGGGGGTCCCCGGAAGCCGGCTCGGGCGTAGCCCCTCATGGAGTTCCGCAGGGTGTTGGTGGAGAAGGTGTAGAACGAGGTGCGCGAGCCCACGTCCTCCTCGTGGCCCGCTATCACTGCGCCGTTCACCCTGCGGCACAGACCACGCCGGTTATGGGCGGCAGCGCAGTACAACGGGCAGGTAGCTGGTCTTGTAACCTAAAGGTCGCAGGTTCGATTCCCCAGTAGGACACTGCCGTTGTACCCTTGAGCTCGGTACTTAACCAACCTGCATTGCTTCAGTATATATCCAGCCGTATAATTGGGTACAATGTAAAATCCTATGTAAACAGTTGTGTAAGGTGCTCTGGATAAGATTGTCTGCTAAATGCTTGCAATGGTTATGCATACAGAGACAGTGCACCCCCCCCCCCCCCCCCCCCCCCCCCACACTCTGTATCCTGCCAAGCAGCTCCTGCCCCTTACCAATAAGAGGATAACATTTTTTTTTAAAGATGAAGATGGCATAAGGGCAAGGTTGCATTATTCATAGCATCCACACCTGAAGACGTAGTGGTGCTGGTCGATCTCTTGGCCCTTCTTGGACCCGTGCAGGATCCCACCGTTGCCGATGACCGCGCAGCGGATGCAACTCGACCCTTCGGACCGCTGGTTCCAGTCGTCAAACATGACACGATTGGCTGACGTGTTGAGGGCGGAGAGGGTGTCCACCAGGTCTGGGAAGGGCAGGAGACACAGGACATCCATGAGGGCAGAACTTCCACGCACGAACAAACCTCTATATTACACATTATTTTTTTTTATTTACCATGATTCATATTTTGGCTTTAATCTGCAGTAATCAACAGTTCATCTTCTTTTGCATGCACTTATATTCTTCTGTTCACATGCTAGGATGGGCTGATGGGTGTGTGTGTTCAAGAAACCTGAATCTATATCCACAAAACATGCTAATAGTGGATTTTCTTTTTTTATTATTTTTTTTTTTTTACTGGTTTTTAACTTTCGTTGCACAGTCTGCATCAATAAACCCGAGAGTGCATCTGTCTTCAGTCCACGTTTGCCCTCATCGCTGACCGCAATTAAACCAGAGTGCTATTTTTTTTTACACAGATTAACAGGTTCAGGTACTGAAAAAGTGAATGGACAAAATGTTCTGAAATTGCATTTATGTATTAAAAGTCAGGGCAGGACTTGCTTGCTGAACTGATTTTAAATGCAGTACAACCACCTTGCCCCCGTCCCACCTGCGGACGCCCTACCAGGGGACATTCAGTGCAGATCCTATGAAAGACGTGTAATAGGACACATACATAAAAGTTATTCGCCCCCTGCAGCTCTTCCGTGTCCACCTGGCCCTGTCCACACAGAGCTAAGTTGAGAGTGCCCATAGTCCTTTGCCACTGGAAAGGTCAGAGGTCAAAAGGTCAGAACTCACCCAGGAAACTGACGCCGCGCCAGCCGTGAGCTCCGGGGTACTTCCGAAGGCGCTCGTGCTCATTTTTGGAAAGGTGTTTGTACCACTGGAGCACCGGGACGTCCTTCAGAAACGCTGACTCGAATTCCGTCTGGGAGACCCTCGCCCGGATGCCATTTGAGCAGCTCTGTTGGTGGCAGGTTGGTTACTGTGCAGACGCTCACAAAACCACCTCACAAAACCACCGTCACCGCCAACCTGGTTGGCCAACCTTCAGCCTTTTCATAACTGAATGTACGCTAAGCAGTATGTGTTACCAAAACTGATCAAAATTTATAAGGAAGAAAAATAAAGAATTAGAGTTGTTGTCCTCCCACTCTCTACTGGTTCTCAGAATTCTGCCTAGAATTCTCACTTTTATTCCTTGCATATTCTAAACTGCCTTTTTAATTTCCTCAGCAGCAATGACACTAACAGGGCAGTTGTGTATAAACATTAGGGAACCGGGCTTGTAGCTGTAGGTTTGATTACTATTTGGAGTGCTGCCATTGCTTTGTTGAGAAAGGAAATTTACTGGAATTTCTTCTTCTGTAGAAATGGATTATATGTAAATTCCGCCCGGATAAAAGCTTGTAAAGGTTGTACTGTAGGTATGATTACTATTTGGAGTGCTGCCATTGCTTTGTTGAGAAAGGAAATGAACTGGAATTTCTTCTTCTGTAGAAATGGATTATATGTAAATTCTGTCCGGATAAAAGCACCTGCTAAATGGCAAAATGTGAATGCAATTGTCAGATATCTAGAGTATTGCCTTATTATTAAATTATTAGATTGATAATATAATTTGGTACGGCAAACCTTCACCTAGTCTTACACGTCTTCCCCAACACAATGTAGTTAAACCACAAGAAAATCTTGAAAGCAATCTTATGTTAGCCTCTTAGCGTGAATACACCTGCATGACTGGATGGTTTTAAATTGGTGGAGCCAGCGACACTCAAACACTGAAGCCTGTGATAGGTGGAGCTGAATTCTCTTGAAAACTAGTGTGAGGTATGAACGGACTTCGCACTATGGCCTGTGTGTATGTGCATGTGGGTGCACATAGGTATGTGCGTGCATCTATGTAAGTGTGTCCCCTATGGCAAAATGGAATACACTGCAATGTGTTGTAACTATGTGGACTAAAATATATACTGTAAATGTCTATAACTAGAAGTATATTTCACAGCAGTCTGAATTTAACAATATATCTGAAAGCACCAAAGATTTGTATATTTGCCCATGTATTGTGAAATGTTTCAGTATCTTGATAATATAATTTAAATATACAGTACTGCCAGTATATTCCATTTTCTGTATGGGTTTACATTTATACAAATGTACATGTCTGTGCATGAATGCATGTGTGCATTTTAGTGTCTGGGTGCTCATGTGTCTATATGTGCAAGTATGTTTGTGTGTATGTGTGTGTGTGTGTGTGTGTGTGTGTGTGTCTCATTCATTGACTCTTCTTTTAAAGCCATTTGCCAGGATGATTTACATACCTTTACACTGCTCTATTAGAGTCACATCCATCACAGATACACACTGATTGACACATCATACTTATAAATAACAATACGTAATTGTCTCAAAACCTCACCGTCTGTGAAACTTCGTCATCGCTGGCGTACGTGTCTCCAATGTAGAAGAGGGAATTAGCAGAACCCGTTTCGTTTGCTTCGGTGGTACTGGAAGAAGGGAAAGCGATGGGAACATTCAACACTCCTCACAAAATCTGTCTTTTTTGTCTTTTATTGGACTGAAATGTGTGATTCCTTTCTCTTTTTTCGTTATCGTGGTTGTCTCGTCGTCACTGACGTTGTGTTTGATGTTAAGTTTACCTTACTCATTCTTGTATTGTTATGTAATCTTTATGGCCACCGCATTATCACGAAAAACCTTTATGTAATTGTCACCTTTGCGAGAAATTGAAAATAATGTTAAATTGTATAATAACAAGCGACGATAAATAAAGCATAAAAAAAAGAAATGTGTTGATCCAAAGCACTTCATGCTCTCTCTGAAATCTAAATAAAGAGTGGAAAAGTGCTCAGCTGTGTGTGTTATACTGTAGGCTGGCGTGAGCAGGACCATCTTAGAGCTACTCTGCCTCCTCGTCTACTTGCAGTACAGTGAAAATTGCCGCAGTAAACCGTGCAGCTAATGGTCTTTGCTAAATTAGGACTGCAACAGATCTACCTGTTTTATGCCTTACAAGCATACAAGTAGCTGCAGTTTATACAGAGGTAGAGCACGCTCAGTGGTGTAAAGGTTTTTGTTTTTTGTAAAAGTGTGAATATTTATAATTTGTCACATTTGCCAAGCATTAACTGGCCTTTCATTAATTTTGTTGTGATTAAACTTTGAGAAACTGTGTACCTGTTAATTTGATGGCAAGTATCCAATTGATTATTTTAATTGAATTACTACTCTTTTATAGTTGGCTATACCTAGAGATCACTCACACACTGAAGAAAGCATTTTGCTGAAACGTCTTTGTATTCTGTTCCCCTTCAGCAACCTTATTGTTGTGTGTGAGGCATTCCTTCTGTCACTTGATGGACAGTTTTTTTTGTTCAAGTGCTGTCAATGCTCCAATAACATTCAGGTATTGTGGGAAACAAGCTAAACCTGCTCAACTGCTTCTGCTGGTTAAATAATTCAGGACGTGCTGACAAACGGTTCTATGTAGCACTTAACTACAATAAAGGCTTTTCCCTTGCACAATAAAACGCCTCCATAATCTGCATTAGAATGTAAGTTTTGACAATGGCAATGTCTTTTGTTTATTCCTGTTTGCCTCTGTTGTATTTAATCTAAGGGAATGTTTTTTATTTCCAAAATTGGGTCATATATGTTTTGTTTTTCAGTTTTTAAAAAATTCCCTTCTTATAGTAAATCTTCGACTGAGCAGCACTGTTTGCAAAAGGGTTTACCAAATAACAAAGATTTCTTAATCTCAAATCATGTATTGGTTGAATCCCCCAAACTTTGAGTTCAAGGTCGACGGGTGACCCCGAATACTCTACCTGAGCCTGTGGAGTTTGCTCCAGGGCTGATCAAAAATGCCAATGCTCATGTCTGCCAACAGCAGCACACACATGCACACACAGGCCAGGGCCAGCACCTTGCGAATCCAGCCAATCATCGTCCCGTCCCTGGGGTGCCAATCAGAGTCCAAAAACCTGAGACAGGGGGAAGGGCGGGGGGGGGGGGGGGGGGGGGAGCCGAGCGGACGGAACACAGACGGCAGTCAGAATGATGAGCTCTGATACCCCCCAACCTCACAGTCAGTGTCAACAACCGCCAACACGAGGCGGTGTGGATGAGACCTGAAATCTGATTTTGATGCAAAAGCCTGATTTTCCTAGAGGGAATGGAGCCTTTGGAGTGGAGCCAGACTAGTTGGTGTGATGTAAGGTGCTGGCTGTTCTGGATTTTTTTCGAATAAATGCTGTTTTTATAACTGCTTCTACCTGTAATTTGGAGAGGGGTTAACAGTCTATTTAAAAAAATACTGCCCTTCTAGAGTGAAGCTAAAACAAAAGCATAGCATGTCTCGTTGTCTTTACATAATCAGGGAAGTTTTCTTTAATTCGAGTTCCCTTGATATTTATAGTTTTAAATTTTAGGCATTTAGCAAACAGGCTTGTCCATTGCAATTTACACACGTTACAGTCTTTACATACAATACATTTACAGAGCTAGATAATAAAGCAATTACTTGATGAATTTTTTTCCCCCCCACCGGGGAATCAAACCTATACATAGTTACCCAATTCCATAACTGTTACGCTTTGTATTCAATAAATACATTATAGAACTAAACCAATCTTCCCGTTCATTATAACCTATCAGGTTTAATTTTTTACAGCGGATTGTCTGCTAAAAACACTTTGACATGACAGTAAAAATCCGACTGACAGTTCTGCGTTCCGAAGGAAAGAGAAAGGTGACAGCCTGTTTTTCTTGTTCACATTTTATTGTAAATATCACTCGCCGAAGACCCGCAAACCAAACACAAATCCCAAAATAAACAAGCGCTTTTTTTCTTTTCTTATAGCTTTCATCTTCCCAGCACAAACAGACTTCAATGATGGCATTTTTAAAATTTTATTTCTGAAAAGGACTAAATTGGATACCAGAATCGCTTAGAGAAAAAGGTACAGTAACACAATTAAACAGAAGTTCTAAGATCGTAAAATTCTCATTCAAATTTGCTTTATAGGCACGACTGAATATACCTATGTTATCAGTATGTGCATTTTACATATAAATATATATATATATATATATATATATATATATATATATATATATATATATTGTCCCCTTTCAGTTTTCTCTTTCTCTCTCTTTCTTTTTCTTTCTTACCTGCGTCGTTTCCCCCGTTTATCACCGTCAGCTGACCAGAGCTATCTCTCACAGAGAAGGGAAGAAGAGGGTAGGGTGAAACCTACGCAAATTCAGCGGCTACATCCACATAGAGAACGTGCCTTAGAACATGCCCCAGCCCTGCCTACACAAGAAAAAAAGAACATGGGTGCGGTAGCATTTAATGTCTCTGAATTGAACCAACTGAAGTGGTTTTTCCAGCCGGGCTATGACAGTCAGCAAACGACAACAGATGTGAATCAAGCCTCTACTGCGCACATTTTGGTTTCTTGTTATAAAAAAATATTTGAACATATTTTTTTTGGGAGCTTGGGGCTCTCGGACTATATTTCAATTATTGCTTGTATGACATTTGTCCCCTGTACCCCAATATGTTTCTGTTGCCTCAGGGCAACAAGGTGCCACAAAGGTATAAATACAAGGTACAAAAAGGAAAGGCTGGTTTCACAAGAGGATATTTTCAGAATTATAAATTAAATAAGTTATTTTGACAGTGTGTAAAGATTTTGTAGTCATAAACATTTATGAATTAATAAATATAACTTTTTTTACTACTGACCTTTTGGGCAATATGTTGAATGACTCATTTAGTGTGAAATTCCAGGAAGCAGCTTCTTCACTCGAAAATGAATGGGACTGGACGGGAACCGAATAACCAGGGGGAACGGTGCTGCCCAACAAAAAAATAACAAAAAGTACATAAGCAGAAACAAAACAAAACAAAAAGAAACAATAAGTAGCCTAAATAACAAACAAATATCACACACAGGTCCTAGACGTTTACCAACAATTTGCACTATACAAGAGGTATATTATAGAAGACTAATATACAATTCAATGTTTCTGCTTTCTTATTTTCCATAAGCATCAATGATGTAGACCACAATAACAATTCTTTCTCAAAAACCAAAAACAAATGCATGATTTTTAAGAATCTATATTTGTGGATACATTTTTTTTGCCTATATATTCAAATCATTAACCATTACCTGTAATTCTAAAGAGGAACAAAATAAAAATAAAAAATAAATAAAAAAGCGGTTGGAATGCACCTGTTGACAACGCACGATTCCAGACGTCAATTTCACGTATTTTTTTAACCGTCTGGCCTTCTGTACTAGGAAAGAACTCAAGGAAAGAAAAACAAGGACGGCCCCAAGGGGCCAGCTCAATACGCCAGCTTTAAGTTCCCAACCTCAGCACTGGATGTAATGTCGCCCCCTGCTGATATCTATGATTTTACAGCACTTGTTATTACAGCAATTGTAAAGCAAATGTGCAAAAGTTTTTTTTTTTTTTTTTTACAAAACCCACAAGTGTTGCTTACATCAATAAACGTCCTAACCATAGAATTACATGGGTATATCTTGTACAGTATCTTAAAATGAACATCTTTAACTTTTATTTGGAACACAATATATATATATATATATATATATATATATATATATATATATAAGGTATCAACCAAGCTCTTTTCCAAATAGCATCAGGGAAATAAGAGATCCAAAAAAACAATAAACTTGCCTCTGGGAGAGATTAATCTTATGATGCAACAAATCTTTCTAGTCTTACACGTCTTCCCCAACACAATGTAGTTAAACCACAAGAAAATCTTGAAAGCAATCTTATGTTAGCCTCTTAGCGTGAATACACCTGCATGACTGGATGGTTTTAAATCGGTGGAGCCAGCGACACTCAAACACTGAAGCCTGTGATAGGTGGAGCTGAATTCTCTTGAAAACTAGTGTGAGGTATGAACGGACTTCGCACTATGGCCTGTGTGTGTATGTGCATGTGGGTGCACATGGGTGTGTGCGTGCATCTATGTAAGTGTGTCCCCTATGGCAAAATGGAATACACTGCAATGTGTTGTAACTATGTGGACTAAAATATATACTGTAAATGTCTATAACTAGAAGTATATTTCACAGCAGTCTGAATTTAACAATATATCTGAAAGCACCAAAGATTTGTATATTTGCCCATGTATTGTGAAATGTTTCAGTATCTTGATAATATAATTTAAATATACAGTACTGCCAGTATATTCCATTTTCTGTATGGGTTTACATTTATACAAATGTACATGTCTGTGCATGAATGCATGTGTGCATTTTAGTGTCTGGGTGCTCATGTGTCTATATGTGCAAGTATGTTTGTGTGTATGTGTGTGTGTGTGTGTGTGTGTCTCATTCATTGTCTCTTCTGCGTTTGTTGTTGCACTTTTTATCCATAAACTGAATTCCCCCCAGTGAAAGCCCATGTGTTTTTTCTCTGATATCTCTCTCTATATAAAGTGCAAAAGGCCCAGACCAGCAAAGAATTGGTTGTGGCAGTTTCCTTTTATATAGCAAAAGCTTAAGACATGATTTGGAGAGGTTTGTGAATTAAGTTAGTTAAGTTAGGAATTGGTGGACAAATGTTCAATTGGATGAACGATTTTCATTGTGAAAGATATATCTATAGTTAGAGTGGGTGATAGTCTTTAAAATTAGTACAGAATAGAGACTGGCGCTCCTCAAGTAATTTCCATTAGCACATATTATTCTCCATGTTAATAGATGGCATTTTCTCAAATATTCAAATGGACAGATGGAGATCTCTTAATGCAGATTATGGTGCATTATGGAAAAAAGGAATAAATACTGAATACAGTGTGAAAAAGCTTCAAGAAGTGAAGTACAGGAATAGACATATTGCTGGGGGTGTAGGTTTTCAGTGAAGATGATTTTCACGAAGAAAATGGTTGGAAATTATATAAAATTAAGAATGTATTGTAGAAAAGTTCAAAGTATATCCCCTTCCAAATTTCTTTGAGAATGGTTTGATTTAAGGCTAAATGCAAGACAAATGTAAATGTAATGAGATGTTTGGCAGGCACAGGATGGGGAGTGGACAGAGTGGCATGAAAAGATATTTATATTGGTCTTAAACGGTCAGTGTTCGACTATGGGACTGTGACGCTGATCCACAAGTTTTTTTTGTTTTGTTGTTGTTGTAAACACTGATTCATACTCCTGGTCTCTTGGTGGCGGTAATGCACCACGAACCTATGTTAAAACCGCCATAAAAATAAAACGAAGAAGATCTACGACCATACCAGAACGGTTGCGTACACTGAAAGATAGTTGCTATTGCCGATAGAGCGACTTGAAATAATAATTGTAAAACATGCCAGCAATATGTGCAGCTGTGGGTTGCCGAATGAAACAGCAAAGTGAGCCAAATGTGATGTTTTATGCTTTCCCGCGGGATACTCGCAGAAAAAAGCGGTGGGTTTATGCATTGAAGCGAGAATGGTGGACGCCGACTGCAAGCAGCAGAGTCTGCAGTGTTCATTTCATTTCAGGTGTGTAACATTTTAATGCAAATTGGTGGAAAGTTCACATTTTCTGCAAAACGCTCCACAAGTAGTTATGTTTAAGCTAAATTGCCGTAATCCAAGCTACTATTAACTGCAGTTAGTTGCTGGTAGTCTCGCTTTCCGTAGCGTTCGTGTTGACGTTTATTGGTGCAGTAGGACTAAGGACTTTCGCGAGGGTCTTTAAAATTCAAAATAAAAGTCCCAGCGATTAAACCACTATTACGTTTAACATAATGGAATTAATTAAGGAAAAATATAGTTGCCCTAAATTATGAACTATTCCGGCTTGAATTATATTAAAACAACTTAACTTTTAAACACAGACATTGTAAAACTATTAATTTCTGTTATAACAACATTACAATTAATTACATGCAAATAATGTCTTCTTTTTTCCATTTTTTTCCTATATTTTTTACAATGCCAACAAGGCAAAGTTTAAAACTGAGAAATCAAAATGAAACACTCCCATTACTACTAAGTATTATTACTATATCCAGTGCAACACTTTGTACAAGAGATTAACTGAATGGTTAGGGAAGAATTAGAGTAATTCAAAATGTATTACTTCAATAGTCTGTGCTACCGTAACATAAACTATGCAACCTAAAACAAATAAATATTAAAATGTGACTGGATGTTACAGTAGTTTGGCCAGGAGAATTAGAGTGTATTAGCACAATGCTTGTATAGGTGAAAACATCACATACAGTAGGCCTATATCATGCTCTGCTGCCTCCTCTGGACATAGTGTCTCAATGAATTGGGGGTGTTTTGAAAACCTTGGACTCTCCACTCTTCAGATATTGTGTCACTTGTATCAAATAAGCGTCATAGAAAATGTTGCCCTCCGCGAGAAGCCTCTCTGAAAGCTCATTTATAGTTTTGCATTCACGTTACGTTGCAGGTATTTAGCAGACGCTCTTATCCATAGGGACTTACAAGACTTTTTACATATAGCTTTTTACATAAATATCCATTGATACAGCTGGATATATACTGAAGCAATGCAGATCAAGTACCGTGCTGAAGGGCACAGCAGCAGTGTCGTACCTGGGAATCGAACCCGGGACCTTTTTTTTTTAGGTCACAAGGCCAGCTCCTCGCCCATTGTACTGCACCGCCGCCCGCATTAACAGGATCCGTTGGTTCTGTTCCCAGGCAGGCGGAGTGATGATCCTGAGTCGCCAGATTACGTGCCGTCGTGGTTTGCGCACACGACGACTGCTGAGAAAGAAAGGCTAATGGCGGCCATGAGGAGATACAGGCGGCGCCAAGGGTATCCCTTATTGTGTATAGTTAATTATTTCACAAAGTTTTGTACTGTTTAATACTACTAATACTACTACTAATAATAATAATAATAACAATAATATAAAGTATTACCTTTTTCAACCCCCAATTGGTAATTATGGTAAATGCATTTTTGGGTGTAAGAGAGTACAAACACAAATACAACATTAGAAGTTCACTTTGCGGATGGCATTATTCTGAGCCTTGTACACAGGTTGCTTTTGATGAATGAATCGATACCCATTTTGAAGGGTATATTTTTGGAGCAGGTCAATCTTGCTCCGCAAGTACAATATTAGTGACCCACCTGGGATTTGAACTGGTGACCTCCGAGTTACAAACCCAGTTCTGTAACTGTTCTACTGCTGCCCTTCATGTTGCCACTATGCCATGTCACCTGGTATTTCTTGTTTCAATGTGTGACTGTAGATACGTCAGATTTTATGTGCATCGTTCAATTTATCAGCATTAGGTCCTAGTCACAGTTTATGTAAAAGCTGTCTGTCCGTGGTGTTTGTTAACGGTGTTTTGTTCTTGGGTTGAAAACCATAGTGCTCGGGTAAGGAAAGCTGCAGGAAGGCCGATGTCGGAGGTGGAGCTAGCTGCCCTGGAGTGTTTCAAAAATGGACTCCTTCCATTCACCTCCGACCGGAACGTCTACTCGCTCTTCCCATCTCTCTGCCAGGAGTATGTGACAAAATCTCTTATGGACGGCCAAACGTCTTCAGGGTGTGTATTTCCCACACACGTTTAGCTTTTTTTGACTTATCTTGGACCATCCATGACCAGAAGGAACATATTTTGTGGGAGCGAACTGGTGAGGAAGATTAGCAGTAGGCTAGTTGCTAACTTGCTTTTGATGCAGCGATGCAGCCACCCAGGTGAACTTTAGTTGCCAACATGCAAATACCGCACCCAAACTGTTCTATTTCCTGCAGCTCTGCTTTTTCTGTAAAATAGAGATTTACAGCCAAATCAGCTTTGGATGATATTAGCTAGCTAATTAACCGAATTATTGTGCTGTTACAAATATCCTTGTAACTTCTGTTGAACAATATTAAAAACCAACAGCACATTACCCAAGCTTCTGGCAGCTGCCTATTTTATCTTGCATGAATATGCCCAATTTTACAGTACCAACTGCAATTTGTCAAACAGTGGAATTGTGTTCTGCCTGTGTGCTTATTTATTTACTCATTTTATTATATTGCTGTTGTTATATGCCTAGGTTTGGTGGTGACAGGGAGACATGTCAGCCCCAATGTTTTCATATGAATTATTTGGTAGAGTAGCTAGTTAACTTGTGAGACCAGGTGGTTGGAAGTTGAAATGAAGCCTACGCCTGTGGCTGCAGTTGATGACCATTTCCGCCCTTCTTCGTGTCTTTTTTTTCCTGTTGTCTGTTTCCTAAAGGAGTTCTGAAATACCAGCCTCGATCTCCCCTGCTGCCAGGCCCATGGGCAAAGTGTCCCCCGGCAAGTTTGACAAGCAGCACCGGTGGTCAGAGGTATAGGCCTGCTATGCTTACCTTGTGTTAAGACATACCGGAACTTCCCCTGTTGAGTCATTTTACCCAAAGGTCTGTGACATGCTGTCTATCTTGGTACTGCTCGAGTTATTTAGACCTTAATGCGGGTAAAGAATGTAACCCATTAACAGAAACTGTTCTGTGACAAAAATTTTACAATTTAAAAATAGAAAAGCCAATGAAAAAAATACTTTGGATGAGTAGCATCAATTAACAAATGCTATTTAGCGCAAAGAGGCAGCCTTCTCCTTGTTCGTAAGGTAGTGAGGTAACAGTGAAAGTGTAACATCATGGGGGCAATGTGAGAGCCTGCGTTTTGAATCGCTCGCAAGTTGGCCAGCTTGCCAGTTTCTCTGTAATGAGATGACTGACTCTCCTACAAGTGTTGCCTGCTGCAGTTCACAAAATCGCAACCCCTGGCACTGCCCAAATGTTCAGCTTTCAGCTGATGGTGTCTGCTGGTTATATTTATTTGCTAATGGGTAAAACTGAAAAGCACGCACCTTGTCTTAAGCTTTTCAATATCCAGTTGTTGTCGCTGCTGTTGTGTGTGCTGCTGTTGTGGGTGGCTATTCCATATTTTGTGCCCTGTTTATAGAGGATCAAGAAAAGTATTCCCCAGCCGATTATATGCTGATTATTATAAAATGTTCCATTTTTGTAAATCAGTACTGTATAAATTAGGTGCTTAACAAATGTTTAAATTGATATTTTACAATTAGTATTTTTATAACCTTTGATATTGTTTTTATTGATTTTATTTTGTCATCGTCTGAAACTGTATGTGCTGCTTTTCTTGGCCATGTCTCTTGCAAAGGAGATTTTAAATCTTAATGAGACTAACCTGGTAAAATAGCGTTTAAAAAAAAAAAACAAAAGTATTGTTTCACTAGTCTGTTTCATGCTTTGTGGTGAATTGTTTCTAGTGTCTGGTTCAGTACTGTCCCATACAAATATGCAACAGTGGAGTGTAATGGCAGATTGTTGGAGAATCCAAAATGCATTCTTCCCTGGGATCTGTACTAACAGTTGCTGACTGACAACCATGAGGGAGACTTTGGGAGCCCTATGGATGTACTGTATAATGAAAATGTTTCTGAAAAAAAATAACTGAAAAAATGCTCTGCATTCGAAAATTGTTCATCCTTCCGTCACCTCCACAGGACAATAAACCCAGAGAGGAGAACCCTTACCTGAAAGCCTGGCTGAGACACGACTACAACCGTGGGAAAAAACCCAAGAGCGTGGACATCTTGTCCCACCTATCAACCAATGGGTAACTGGCTCATTCAGATTCAGCCATTCAGAATCGCAAAATATACCATTGTGATCTGGCTGAAAGGCAAGTGCTGGCTAGCTAATCTGCTATGCTTTTTACAAAAGAAAAGGCAGGGTCTCATTTTGGTTAGCTGCCTTTTCCATTCACTGTATTATTGGCTGTTTATATCTGCTTTACCGACCGGAAGGAAAAAAGGACAAAAAAATAAGGGAATTGATGTAAAAACAACCATAATGTATGATGTCACAAGGGTATTTTTTATTATTATTAAATTAAATTTTTTTACATAGTATCAAATATTCTTAATATGTTTTGTATTATCTTTTTATCCAAACTATTCCCGCATACTAGACGAATACAATCAGTAGTGCCAGGAGGACCAGTGAGTTAGATAGGGCTGAGCAATGTCCGATCTGAAGATCACTCTCATGGCCCGCTACATGGGGCAGCCTGTGCGATGCTCAGTTGGCGCGGTGACCTCTTGACCTTTACTGAAACTGCATCCGTTTCAAAGGACGCTCAACATTCCGTCGGTCAACGAGGTTACGTCACATCCCACCCGCCTCCACGAGGACTACTGCACGCCGAAGGTACGTTCGAAGCGGAGGCTGCTGGCCGCGGCGGCTCTGCTTTCCGCAGCACGGCGGCCGGGTCGCCCGCGGCAGGTCTTCTCCGACGTTTCGGCGGCGGGTTTTCCTGCCAAATTTGTGCGAATGCGCCGCCGGTCTTCGGCGGTTCCGGCCTGCTAAAAACGCCTCCTTTTGCGTTCCTTTTTCAGAGTGTCCAATGGGCCAAGGGCGTCTGGAAAAAGGTACGGTAATGGCGCCAAAGCACATTTGCGCCGGGCAGCTTGACCGGTGCTCTAGCCAATGGGGCGACACAGCTCAGGAGGTGAGAGCGGTTGTCTGGCGGTCGGAGGGTTGCCGGTTCGATCCCCCGCCCTGGGCGTGTCGAAATGTCCCTGAGCAAGACACCTAACCCCTAACTGCTCTGGTGAACGAGAGGCGTCAGTTGTAAAGCGTTTGGATAAAAGCGCTATATAAATGCAGTCCATTTACCGTTTACCAATGCTAGCGCAGTGGGGACTTAGATATCAGGCCATTGGCTGCGTCCGCATGCAGGAGCTGCATCTGAATGGGGTAAGGCTCCCAGCCAGCCCCCTGTTGTGTTTTAGTTTTGTTCTGACCTGCTGGTGACATTCTTCCGTTTGTTCCTCTACTTCAGGCAAGTTGTGAGGTGCTCCCCAACCATCCAGCTAACCTTTCCATCAAGGTAGGATTTCTCCACTTGTTTAATAATCTACAGCATCTCCACTTGTTTAATAAACTACCTCAGAGGGCGGGACTATATGTGACACTGAAATCCAGGACCAGCAAAATCTTTTTTGTGATAATTACACCTTTTACATCCATGTCAAGTTGCATTCAGACTGGTTGGTGTATTGCCATTCTATTCTTGAACAAAGTACTAAACCTTAATTGCTTTAAAACTAAAATGTATCTGGCTGAGTGTATGCAAGAAAAATGACAAAATAAGCTGTACATCGAGCATTGAGTTATGGATACCAACCTCTGCAGTTTAGTCATTTTAATTGTTCAAATTTATAAATAATTTTCATTTTTCTAAATCAGTTTTTTAATCTAGTAATTTCATCCTGTCAGTCTACCTTCAAAAAGTGAATTATTTGTTAGTTTTCACTCTTGACAAATACTAGATGCTTTACGGCAGTGGTCTCCAACCCTGATCCTGGAGAGCTACAGGGTCTGCTGGTTTTTGTTTTCACCTTAAAATCAGCACCCAGTTGAGACCCAAGACACCAGTTGACACCTGTGAGTCGAGTTAACTGTGTAATCAACTGCTCTAATTGATTCATGAAGTGCAGAGTCACTATGAAAACCAGCAGACCCTGTAGCTCTCCAGGACCAGGGTTGGAGACCACTGCTTTACGGTAATTTTCGGTCTCCTTAACCCCGCCCCTTCCCATGATTCCCCAGGTCACTGGCAAGTGGGAGTGGCTGAGCTTGGACGTTCGAGGGCCCCTGCCCGAGACGGCTCGGGGCCACAGGTTCCTGCTGATCGTGATGGACCTTTACTCCAAGTGGACCGAGGCCTGCCCCATGAAGACCAGCTGTGCCAGGGAGGTGGCACTGAACATCCGCAACCTGGTGTGCCAGCTGGGTCTGCCCCACGCGCTCTTCTCCCAGCTGAGCCGCGGGTTCATCAAAGCAGTAAGACTCTCTGTCTGTCAGGAGAGCGATGATGATGATGATGATGATGATGATGATGGTAAACCTGTCCTTTTCGACTTTGCAGTACAGCACTAAAAGAATTGTAAATCTTGCATTCGGTTTGAAACCGAAACATTAAACAGAAAAGACTGTACAGATTAGGTGGCTAAATGATGAAATGTATCTTCATACAAACAGCGTGTTGTATGAGTGAGTGTGGTATGACAAATGGGCGAATGTGATGGGTGGGGGGGTGGGGGGGTGGGGGGGGGTTGGAATGGTGGGGGTCTGTGCTGCAGCTCTCCACCCACGCCCTGCCTGTGCTTTAGGTGAACAAGGCCCTGGGCATCTACATGGCCATGGAGGATTGCTTTCTGGTGGTCTTCCATCCCAAGGCCTGCAGTCTGGATCCCATCACCTTTAATGACGTCGGCTGGTGAGCTGTGGGAAGACTCCAACAGGAAGTCTGCGCTTCGTTTGCATGCGTCCTGTGCTGCACGGGCTTTAGCGTAAACAGTCGTAGCGCTGTGTGTGGAGTGGTACCATTTCATGTGGCGTGCCATTTTTTGGTGAACGAAAGTGTGGATTGTACAGTGCAGTGCACACAAGTTCTGTCTTAAATCTGTGTGCTTTCCTCAGATGCATAATTCCCAGTCTTGTTTCCACACGTGCCTGATTGTTGCAGTCCTTACACGCATTTGAGAGAAACGCGTGTGGCCTACAGCCCAGCTCAGCTGCGCGTTCACGGCATGGAATGCACTTCATGCGGGCGCCTAATTTATCAGAGGGGTTGCACAGTCTGGGTTCAATACCAGATCGTGGGGCGTGTCAGTACACCAAAAACCAGGGTATTATCTGGTTTGCCCAGCAGCACACATTCTAATTGTAACTCAAGCGTCCGAGACCACCCAGCAGAAAGTGGGCCGTGCTCTGCCAGGTCAGGCCGGTTCGGTTGGCCCCCAGCCCGTGCTCTAGCCCGGGCCCGGTTCTGCGGCGGGAAAGCGGGCGTGGGAAACGGTGTGCACGTGCGCACCCGTCCGAAACGGCGCCTCCCGGAAACGCGCGTACACACGTGTGCGTTTGTGTCGTCCGTGGGCAGCGCGGTGAGGAAGCTGGTGACGGACCACCAGGAGAGCTGGGACGCGCAGCTCCGCGCCTGTCTGTTTGCCCTGCGTGTCAAACGGCACCCCGACATCGGACAAAGCCCCTTCTACGCCCTGTACCGCCGGGACCCCCGAGACCCCTCCCCAGACACGCCCCCAGAGCTGCCGGTGGGTGGAGTCTCGCTGACTATGTGCGAATGTGACGCTGTGCTTTAAAACCGTTCAACTAGCAATGTAAAGCTAGTTAAATAATGAGCAATATTCATAGTGTTGTCATTATGACTATCATGTTCATATACTCATCATGACAGTAATTATATGATGACTTGTCTCATTTTCATCTTGCCTTCTGTTAATGGCCTTTTATATTGATTGTTACTAGGTAGCTTTCGGCGGTATTTTATGAGTGGTCGCTGTTTAGGACGCATGGTAATGAGGTTGAGGGATATGACGCATTTTGTCTATCGTAGGTGTTGTGTGATACTGTCTGAACCCGATTTCCCCGTACCGTGATAGTAAAGTGCCGATTGGTTCACTGATTATTTGACTTTTTTGATTGATTGCCTGTAGGTGGGTCTCAGTGATGACCACCCAATTAGCAGAATCCTTGCTTCCCCGCCCCTGATTGACACACACGAACCCCAGCCCTCAAGTGAGTTTTATGACATAATCAGGGAAGTACTGAGCTGATTGGTCGGTTGTGGCAGACAGCTTTATAAATGCCTGTTGTGGAAAAAAAAAAACAGTCTGCTGTTTCAGGTAAAGGGTGTAAACTAAGCACAGAATTGACAGAAAAAAACTTGTTTACTCATGTGCAGTATATCTTTCTTAAATTCATATTTGAATTTCCTTTTTTTATGAAGACAGAACATTATTTGCATTAATTATCAGTGTTTATGTACTGTTTATGAGCGACATATTTGTACTTTATATTTCAGCTTGACTGCTTTTGTTTTGGTCTTGAGGGCCAGATTAATGCACATTATAACCCTTTCTTTCAGGGCCCTCTGCTTGCCTGCAGGCTCAGATGCCTGTAAACACTGTGGTCATACTGAGTGCAGTCCATTCCAATGCAGCAGCAAGAGTGAGTATAGACCAGTGGTCTCTAACCCTGGTCCTGGAGAGCTACAGGGTCTGCTGGTTTTCATACTGACTCTGCACTTCATGAATCAATTAGAGCAGTTGATTACACAGTTAACTCAACTCACCTGGTGTCTTGGGTGTCACTTGGGTGCTGATTTTAAGGTGAAAACAAAAACCAGCAGGCCCTGTAGCTCTCCAGGACCAGGGCTGGAGTCCACTGGTATAGACTGTAACTGACTACTGTTAAGTTTTTTAAATAATTTTTAAAAATAATTCTGTGCTTGTGTCTAGAATAGCTTGTCTCTTTTCCACATCTCAAACACAGTGATTAATCATTTTAAGCATAGTTGTCAGCTGGCAGCCTAAATATGGGCTTTGGAGTAAGGCGTTAACTTCCGTTAGATTCTTGGCTAATATAGGTTTTCAGTGAGGATATGTACCAGAAAGAATAAGGACCAGTCAGAAATATGTGCAGTGCATTTGTGTGTAATTTTACTTGAACACACAAGGTGGCAGTATAGTGCTGGTGTTGTAGGACTGGGTTTATAGCTGGGAGATTTTGAAGTTAAAATCATATGTGGGAATCTGCTGTTTTCCCATTGAGTCAGGTACTTAACCTGAATTCCTTCGGTGAATGTAAAACTAAATTAATGTATAAATGTTAGCTGTGCAAGCCATAATGAATAAAGTCATCTGTTAAGCTAATTAATAATGTAATGTGTATTATTCTGTAATGGTTCAGGTGAAATCCACCCTCAGCAGAAGTGGTTATGATTGTGGTTCATGGGGGTTTTTTGGGGTGTTTTTGAGTTTTCCTTGTTCTCTCTAGGCGTAGTGTAAGGACTGCTCTCTGTGGGACAGGGTGGTCCCGGGCCAGGGCTCGGAGGCGGAGTGAAGCAGAAACTCGACGAACCAGTAAAAGGACCGTGCCTGTATATATGTGGCCTGCAGGGTGGCGCCAGAGAGCGCGATGGCCCCTGAAGAGGAGCAGGGGCTGGAGGACCGCTTGGACTGTGTCTCTCCTCTCCCTGCGGAGGACGGTCTCCGGGTTCTTCTGCAGAATGACCTCATACACACATATCAAGCAAAGAGAGAACAGGAAGTCTTTTGGCAAGCCTTCGTGTACAAGAAAAACTAGGGATCTCGCTCATTGTGGTCATTAAAGAAAAAAAACATTGACTTATCAGCAAGAATATTGGGGTTCCCCGATTTCCTGACTACATTTCCAACCTGGCTCCCTAATCATCCCTTGTTTCTTGATCTTCGTAATCTCGCACTGTCCACTGCGGCTGAGGTGTGATAAGTGTCCCGGTGAAAAATGCCTTCTTGCGCACAGCCGAGGAGGATGCTGGGATGACTGTTACCATGCCGGATGAAAATAAAGCTGAATTATTTTTGATATTTCTCTGATGTTCATTATTTCCAAATCCGTTTCTCATTCTCCAAATAACCTAAAATGTAAAACCATACCAGTACCGACTGGTATTGCATGGGTTTCAGCGAGAAATTTTCCAACGAGTCAGTCAGTCTATATTTTCTGCCCTGTTAGAGCTGCCACAGTAACCGTGAGTGCTGCTGTTGCGAGGTGGAAACGCGTGGGAACGACAGCTCAGCCGCGAGGCGGTGGGCCGCACAAGCTCGCGGTCGGGTGCCGAAGAACCGCCTGGCCTTGGCGGCGACGCTCACTGCTGAGTTCCAGAGAGCCTCGGGAAGCACCGTTAGCACGAGGACTGCTTGTCACGAGCAAAGGTTGGTATCCGGGGCACGGAGGAGACCAGGTGGTGGTGGAGGGAAGGAGGATACAGTTCTCAAATCTGGGTAGGCGCCCTCTCTGCGTTGGCTGTGTGAAGCGGCTGCTTGAATGAGCCGGTCCCGCAGGCCCGGCCAAGATGATCCAGGAGAGGGCGACAGAGAGACTACTGAAACTGAGACCCACCTGCAGGGTTTAAACATGTTATTTATAGCGCCATGCAAATGAGGGAGTGATTTGAGCTCCTTTCACAGCTCAGAAGGACAGCCCCGTGTCTGCTTATAGACCTGCAGGTGTGAGGAAGGGTGAACCAGACTGCAAATAATGTTAAAGTATCACTGTAATTACTGGACAGAAATTGAGGACAATGCTCTCTCTTAGACTGGCTTATATGGGAGATCAGCATGAACAGTGTTCTTCCAGTTCTCTCTTGTGTTCTACTGCAGCAAGGTTTGAATAAGCAAAGCCATAAATGTTGTGTAGTGACAGCTGAATGTGTGAGGATTATACCTAGAGTGAAGACCCTGAATATAACATTGATTATCAGAGAAGATTTAATTCATAGCACGTTGTATTAGTGTTGCACTGCAGTATTTTATTATTGTTGCTCTCCTGCCAGCTGTTGCTGACTCCATGCCCTCATTATGAGTGGGGGAGTCTCATTAGCATCAGTCCCTGAGCTCCTATTTAAAACAGGAGGAACAGTGATCAGAGAGGATGGACAGTGCACACACAGCTTCTACACTTCTGAAGAGCCATCAGCTGATTGGAGAAGAATTCATTCACAACTGTAAATGTTCTTTATGCTGTGAAATGTAGGGATGGAATCCTGAGCTGCTGTGATTGGCTGAGTGTGAGGCTCCTCCCTCTCCATCTCCCTGACTGGCTCCTTATAGCTGGGTCCAGCACCCTCTCCTCGCACTCCAACCTGCTCATCTCTCAGCTGGACAGTAAGGGCCGTTCACACCACACACTGACAACATGCTGGGGACACTCTGCACTCTCATCACTGTGCTCTCCTGTAAGAAACTTATATTCATCCTTAGTATCAAATATTAATGCAATGTAAATGTTTCTTACATGTTCATTATTTCCCAGGTGTAAGTGGAGTGACAGTGGTGACACAGAAGCCTCCTGTTCTGTCAGTTAGTAAAGGAGATACGGCCACTATGGACTGTAACCTCGGGACTGTGACTGAAAATGGTCCTCGCTGGTACAAGCAGGTTCCAGGTGGAGTTCCTCAGTATGTGCTGCGTTTCCACCATTCAAACAGCGCTCCCACATATGGAGATGGATTCTCCTCCGCCCGCTTCACTTCCAATCATCAGAGTAAAACAGATTATCGATTGATAATTAAAACTGTGGAGGCAGGAGACTCAGCATTGTATTACTGTGCCACATGGGACAACTCTGCTAAAGAGTACGTATCACAGTGATTCACACCATGACAAAAACCTCTGAGCTTCACTTCTGCTTTAAAGCTGCTTCAGAAAGGAGAGAAGATGTGCATTTACTCAAGCTGAACCAGGCTCTCTCAGCCATAGAACCATTTCTGTCAGGACCACTGTCATCAAGTAGAACTTTATTGACAATAAAGGCAATAGAGTTATGTTTGGCGGTATGGCTCTGTTCTGGAGCTCTCCCGCCAACCACGCAGCCCGCGTGGATAAGGCCGGGAGGCCAGCAGCCAAACCCCCCCTAGAGGGGTACACACAGAACAGATCCAGCAGCAAAGCAGTTTTTAACACATATGAATGGAGCAAATGCAATTTCTTAACACATAAGGATGGAGCAATACGACTTCTTAACACATAGAAATGGAGAATGCAAATTCTTGACGCATGGGGATGGAGCTGGGGTGGTGGAGGGGATTTACGAAGCAACGTGCAGCGCTTGCATGCAGGAGGAGCAGCCGAATGAGTAGAGGGAGGCTGTTTAAGTAGACCGCCCTGTTAGTGAATGTACTGTGATAGGCGAACATCACTCAGCTGAGCCATCAGCTGATTCGGCCGGAGCGCTTGACTCTCGTGACCTGCCAGAACTACACGATGCTCCATTTAAGCAATGTTAGCAGATACAAGTCTCCAGTTGCCAAAGCTGGACAACTACAAGCAGCAAAATCAAAAATATCAATCAGCAAGAAGTCACCAAAAAACAACAGTCAGCAAAGTGTTTGTATATTTGGCATCTGTAATAATAGAAGTGTTCACCGTGTCTAACTCAATCCAGCCAGTCGACTGTTTAGGCACTTCACTTTGTACATGCTATATCTTCCCCCAAAAAGAACATAAATGCCTACATGCTAAGCACATGGAAATGATTCATTCTTCTGAAGCAAAACCCACCCCATTACATTTATATTTAAGGCATTCAGCAGGTGCTCTTGTCCAGAGCAACTTAAACTGCTTGCATCCTTTGCATACAATTCATTTGTAAGGCGGAATATTTACTGGAGCAATTTAGGCTAAGTGCCTGGTTCAAGGAAACAACAGTTATTCCCACCCCGGGAATCCAACCTGTAACTCTGGAGTCACACACCCATTTTCCTAATTATTATGTGACGCTGACCCCACGTCATGTAATCTCTGTCTCCTTACAATGTTTAAAGATCTTTGATAAAAATATGCATTACCCAGGGTACACAATGATCACACTAATTACCTTTTACAACAATGATGGTTTAAGACATAATATGAACATGTGATTTAATTACTGAGGTACTGATATTATTAATGGCTTCATTAATTATATTAATAAAACAATGTCAACGTTTCTTCTGACTTAAGGTTCTGACTACAGAATGTTCACACACTCCTGTTGTTTGAATAGGAATTGAATAACATTTCACTCATGTGCAAGATGTGCATATCTCCAATATGACTAATTGTATGAAATCTGCAGCGAGCAGCTGACTGGCTGAACCCTAGCTTTAGGGAAATTGTGATTGGCTGAGTTCAGAGGCTCATCCCTTCACATTGTCCTTTATAAGCAATGCTGTAGTCTCTCCTCTCCTCACACTCCAACCTGCTCATCTCTCAGCTGGACAGTAAGGGCTGTTCATCCCACAAACCGAAAACATGCTGGGGACACTCTGCACTCTCGTCACTGTGCTCTCATGTAAGAAATTACAATTTTGATTTTAATCTACCAATTATAATTGAGTATGAAGTGAGCCATCCTGGAGAGGTTCCTCTCTCATTCGTTGAAACTTTCTGTGTCCTTTTGTCTTGACAGGGGTTGGAGGTCAGACACTGTTGACACAGAAACCCTCAATGCTGAGTTTAACTAAAGGACAGACAGCAACCATGGACTGTAACATTGGCCCAGAGGATAGATACACTATTTACTGGTACAAGCAGGTTCCAGGCAGTGCTCCTCAGTTTCTGCTGTATTTCTACCACTCTCACAAATCTCCCACATATGGAGCTGGGTTCTCCTCCAGCCGCTTTACCTCCACAGCCCAGGGTAAAACAGATTATCAGTTAATAATTACTAATGTGGAGGCAGGAGACTCAGCAGTGTATTACTGTGAGAAATGGGTGAACTCTGTGAGTGAGAGAGTATCACAGTGATTCACACCATGACAAAAACCTCAGCGCAGACCATCTGCACTTCTGCTTTTAAAGATAGCTAGAACACACACTCACTTACCATTCTGATAAACAGACATGAAGTAAACCTGAACCAGAGCATTGGTGACAGCAGTTCTCTCCTACTCTCAGTACCTCTCGTGAGTTGGTCAAACCAACCCGAAATGTGTTTATATATCATCACAATTTTCAGATGCACTTTCATGAAAAACATTTTCATTCATATTAAACATATTCAAACAAATTGCTTTCATCTGCCAGCCCTTTCCACAGCCGAAACAGATTAGGTCATTTAACCGCATTCCACATAAACTAGTCCACACATCTAATTAGCTGTTTCTCTAAGTTATTATGTGGTTTTAGCAAATTGTAAAGTTAATAAAACAAACAACACAGATCTTTGAAAAACCATCAGTAAAAAGTGATGTCACCAATATGTTTCACAGAAACACATTTTTAAAAATGAATCTTGATAATAATGTTAATTAACCAAAGCTATGTCATCATGCATTTACATGATCATACTCTATGCCTGTATTTATGATATTTTGTAGTACCAGACTGAGTTTTAGCATCATGCAGCGCTCTCAGTATATGACCCCAGAACTTTGTGGAAAGCTCAATGGATCTAAATGCATCTTTCACTGTTGAGTTTCATTTTGTATCAATAGAAATTAATATAAACATATTCCATGTGTAGGAATATGATATGGTAGTGTGTGTTTGAATTAAGAAAGACATATGATGCTGTACTGAACTTGGGATATTTTTTTCATAAATGTCATCACAAAACCCTCATTACACGTTAATATTAATTAAAGGGTAGGGATACTAACCCCGTTTCTGTGTCCAATAAAACCGCAATCGCATATTTATTTCCCAGTGTGCAAAAGACTCCTGATTGGCTGTATAATCCCCATCAACTCATCACCTCTGTATGAGTCCTCAGGTCAGCACTATTAATGTGAGATGAGCGCCCAGTTCACTTCACAGCTGAAACAAGTAGAGAATAAAATAAATCCATTTTATGCAGTTAATGTTGGCAGGTATACAGTGTCATTAAACTGGCTCAGCAATATGTTATATTCTGTTACATTCTGTGCAGCAAACAATGACCAATATACTTTATATTTGCATACATTGTGAATAGACTTTAATTAACATCGGTGGTGGGAGCATTGTGTATTATTAGTATTACATAACTGGCCTGTATGAATGTGAAGCCTTGGTCTGTGATAGGCTGACTGCAGTAGCTCCTCCCTCTCCATCTCCTCAACTGCTGCTTATATCTGGGTCCTGCAGCCTCTCCTCTCCTCACATTCCAACCTGCTCATCTTTCAGCTGGACAGTAAGGGCTGTTCACTCCACACACTGACAACATGCTGGGAACACTCTGCACTCTCATCACTGTGCTCTCATGTAAGAAAATATATGTGCGTTTATCATTGCTGAGGTATGGATCAGGCATTTTTGCATAAGAATTTTAAAATGTGCTCTTCTGTTGTTGCTTTCACAGGTGTCAGTGGCCAAAAGGTTTTGACACAGAAACCCTCAGTGCTGAGTGTGAATAAACAGCAGAAAGGCACAATGGACTGTAATATTGCCAGAGATGAGGGAAATTATGTTTACTGGTACAAGCAGGTTCCTGGCAGCGCTCCTCAGTATGTGCTGCGTTTCTACTCTTGGCGTGGTTCTAACTATGGAGCTGGTTTCCCCTCCAACCGCTTTACCTCCACAGCCAAGAGTAACACAGATTATCAGTTAATAATTACTAATGTGGAGGCAGGAGACTCAGCAGTGTATTACTGTAGCACATGGGATGACTCTGCTAGTGCAGCTGTATCACAGTGATTCACACCGTGACAACAACCTGAGCTTCACTTCTTCTTTAAAGCTGCTTCAATAGCCCCATAGAAGATGAGTGTTTTTTACAGCTGAAACAGGATCTCTCTGTGCTGGAACCCATTTCCTCAGTCAAATACTAAGAATGTATAGTAGTATTTATTCCCCAATACACAAATATACAATCTATATGCATTAACTTACACAACAGGCTCCCAAACTGGCACAAAGAAAAAGTTAAAAATTATTTGATTCTCACAATTTCCTAACTACTCATTGTACAAAACTGAACAATTTTTTTTTCCAAATGTAGATTCATTCCAGATTACTGTATGCATATATCTGAAGCTTGATTAAAATATTTCAGGTCTGGGTTGTCTATAATGACGTCACTCACTCCTGCGATAGTTTGAGGGAGACTTGTTTTATCAAAATTATATTGTATATTATTCAATTATTCCCATATATACAGTAAGTAAAGAGCCTGTTCAGTTGGGAAAATTGCAACTGGACTACATTTCATTATATGATGCCTTTTGTGTCCTGATATTAAAGCACTTTACACTAAAAGGACTGAATTGACCTTAATCTCCACTAATGTGTGGGATCCACAGGGGTGATGCATGACAGCCATATTGTGATGGTCATCAGGTGAGGTGGACAGGATGGGACTATTAGGCCAGTTAAATAATCAATCACCTGGTCTGGTTTAATATTCAATCAGAGGGTTCACCAAAAATGGAAACATTATTTCACTGAATGGGTCTGACTCTTTGCCAGAGATGAGCTGAATGAGATTATAAGATCCATCAGCTGCCATCAGGGCCCTGCAGGTCAGTGCAGAGAGCATTAGAGGGGCAGGAGCTCCAAGTGAAGAAAGAGCCACACAAGACCAGCTGTGCTGCAGAGATTTACCTGTGGGATCTGTTAGGAAGCCTCGGCAGTGCTGTAGAGATTTCCCTGTGGGATCTGTTAGGGATCCTCAGCTGTGCTGTAGAGACTTACCCATGGGATCTGTTAGGGAGTTATGGCTGTGCTGTAGAGATTTACCTGTGGGATCTGTTAGGGAGCCTCAGTTGTGCTGTAGAGATTTACCTGTGGGATCCTTTAGGGAGCCTCAGCTGTGCTGTAGAGATTTACCTGTGGCATCTGTTAGGGAGCCTCAGCTGTGCTGTAGAGATTTACCTGTGAGAGCTGTTAGGGAGCCTCAGCTGTGCTGTAGAGATGTACCTGTGGGAGCTGTTAGGGAGCCTCAGCTGTGCTGTAGAGATGTACCTGCATGAGCTGTTAGGGAACCTCAGCTATGCTGTAGAGATTTACCTGTAGGAGCTGTTAGGGAACCTCAGCTGTGCTGTAGAGATTTACCTGTAGGAGCTGTTAGGGAGCTACAGCTGTGCTGTAGAGATTTACCCATGGGATCTGTTAGGAAGTTACCGCTGTGCTGTAAAGATTTACCAGTGGGATCTGTTAGGGAGCCTCAGCTGTCCTGTAGAGATTTACCTGTGGGATCTGTTAGGGAGTTACAGCTGTACTGTAGAGATTTGCCTGTGGGATCTGTTAGGGAGTTACAGCTGTGCTGTAGAGATTTACCAGTGGGATCTGTTAGGGAGCTACAGCTGTCCTGTATAGGTTGACATGGGGGGTTCTAATCGGGAAGAACAGATGTGCTATACAGATTTATATTTTGATTCTGTTTGGGTATTGCAGATGTGCTGTCCATATTCACATGGTTCTGACAGGAATTACAGATGTTCCGTCAGCATTCAGAGTTGTGTCCACAGTGTGTTTCAGTTCCCTCTTGCTGTGCTCAAACTGAGCTGAGGTTTTTGTACGGGGGTGTACATCATCTGTATCACTGTGGTATTCGGCCAAGGCACCAAGCTGATTGTCGCTGGTAAGTCTCTTTTCATTTCTTTGCAAACTTTTTTAAATATGCAGTTTTCCATGCCATTGTGTTGTTCTGTTTGACATAAATTTTTGGATTTTAAATAAGACTTAATTTTTTTTTAATTGTAGCGTTGTTTACATCTCTTTCAATTCAATGCTCAGATACAAATCCCATGCTTTATGTCTGAAATTTTTTTTCTCTGTGGGTTTCAATTTATAAAAAATTTCATATTCAAAATATATAGTCCTTTTGCTTCGTTTGGAATCCTGGTATTGTTTTTTGCTAAATTATTTTTGAGAAAAATGTAATATTCTGTAATATTTTACTGAGAAATTTTATGTAAAACTGACATGTCATATTTGCTTTAATACAGGGCAAGTAATTGTCCTTTAACTCAATAATATATACATCTTTAATGAACTTCCCATTTTTCATCGTAACACCTAAATTATTTATTGATTATGCGTTGAACACAAAGTCTATTAAGCCGTTAAGCCCTAAAATGTAAAATCACCGGCAGATTTATTTGAAATATAAATATTTGTATTGTCAGTCAAAATTTGGTGCAAATGACGTGATAGGCATGACAGTAATAGAAAACATCGTTCAGTCGATTTTTCACTCAGTTTAAAAGCGGTGGAAATAAAAAAAAATCACTGGAATGTTACACGACAAAGGTTGTTTGGTTCTGTAAGCGTTTGTTCGAATAGCACTTTTATTTCTACATAATGCACGATACATATATTTGCTGGTCAAAATATGAGCACCCTTTCAATGAGCCCGATATCTTATCATTTCTCTTTTTCAGATTCTTCTCTTGCTGCGCCTACCCTCTCTCTCCTGCCTCCATCCAGCGAGGAGCTGAAGACAGACAAAGCCACGCTGGTGTGCCTGGCGCAGATGTCTGTTGGATTCGCTGATGTCAGCTGGACATCGGGCGGGAAACCAGTTACCGGCGGGGTTTTTACCGGCACCGCCGAACAGAAACCCGACAAAACCTTCGGTTTGAGCAGCTTCTTAACCATCACGCCCTCCGAGTGGATTACCGACCGCGTCTTTACCTGTAAAGTATCTGTCGGGTCTAAAACCTCAGAGAAAAGTATCAAAAAGTCTGACTGCAGTGAGTAAATTATGGCTGTTGTATGACTCATTTTTACTCTTATTTCATTTTGATTAGCATGGTTTTCCATCTGTAATAGTTTAGCAACCCATTATCAGTAAATTGATTTCTGGCAATACCTTACGACTTTTTCAGGAATAAACTTTCAAGTTTAACATTATTTTTTGCTCTTAAACCTAGAAAGTGTGTTTGTTATCTTTGTGTTGTGAGATTAAATAAATACTGTTGCATGTTTAAAAATACTCGATTTCATTTATGTGCATTTGTTTTTGAAAGGAAGGTAGATTACTAAATAAGATCAAGTCTTTGCTGCGGTTCAAAAGTTTACCAATATATTCTTTCTGTAAAAACTGGAGTAGAGACACCATCAAACATAGTTTGATTTTTCAGTATCAAAAGCAGCAGACTGCAACCCTGGTCATGGACAGCCACAGGGTCTGCTGGTCTTCCTTGTTACAGCACTTACCAGATTAAATAAAGCAGGGGATTACACTGGTAACTCTGCTCACTTGGTTTCTTAGGTCTGAATATTTTGTTAATTTTAAGGTGAAAGGAAAGACCAGCAGACCTGTGGCTCTCCAGGACCATGGTTGCAGACTTTCCAAAAATTTCTAACCCTAAGGCCCACTCAATGAGCGAGTTATTTGTTTTATAACATAGACCAACCAGTTCAAATATAGGAACTACAATGTGTTTTAACCATATTCTCTCAATACAACCACGCTGACACAAAATCAATGCAATGCATGCACTGTAGCATGTATAATGTTTAATTTTATTGGTGTGAATTTCAATGGACAGTCAACAGAAATTTTTTATTTATTCCATGTGTATCTCACAATGCTCTTCAATAACACCCATCAACTATCAAAAATCCCAATCCACTGTTTGGAGATTACTGGTCAATAGGACGGTTCTGCTTGCACTGAAAGAACTGTCCAATGGAGGGCAGAAGAGTAAATGAATAAGTCTGTGATGCACGTTCTTCTCCAGTACAAACCTGACTGACTGCATTATCATCACATCCCTGCAACAATCACACTGCTGCAATGTCATGGAACTGTTAGGATAACATTGTCTGTGGGCTGTGGAGGGGGCTGTTTGAATGAACTGATGCTGCCGGTCCAGCCAAGCTGATCCAGCAGAGGGCGACAGAGATAAAGACCCGCTACTGAAACTGAGACACACCTGCAGGGTTTAAACACGTTATTTATAGCGCCATGCAAATGAGGGAGTGATTTCAGCTCCTTTCACAGCTCACAGGGACAGCCCCGTGTCTGCTTATAGACCAGCAGGTGTGAGGAGGGGTGAACCAGACTGCACATTATGTTAATGTATCATTATAATTACTGGACAGAAATTGAGGACAATGCTCTCTCTGACTGGCTTATATGGGAGATCAGCATGAACAGTGTTCTTCCAGCTCTCTCTTGTATTCTACTGCAGCAAGGTTTGAATAAACAAAGCCATAAATGTTGTGTAGTGACAGCTGAATGTGTGAGGATTATACCTAGAGTGAAGACCCTGAATATAACATAGAGTATCAGAGATGATTTAATTCATAGCACTTTGTATTAGTGTTGCACTGCAGAGATTGTTAGGGCCACTCCTGCCTGCTGTTACTGACTCCATGCCCTCATTATGAGTGGGAGAGTCTCATTAGCATCAGCCTTTTTAAACAGGAGGGACTGTGAGCAGAGAGGATGGACAGTGCACACACAGCTTCTACATTCCTGGGGAGCCACCAACTCATTGGAGAAGAATTAATTTACAATCTAAAAAGTTCTTTGGGCTGTGAAATGTAGGGATGGAATCCTGAGCTGCTGTGATTGGCTGAGTGCTGAGGCTCCTCCCTCTCCATCTCCCTGACCGGCTCCTCATAGTTGGGTCCTGCAGCCTCTCCTCTCCTCACACTCCTACCTGCTCATCTCTCAGCTGGACAGTAAGGGCCGTTCACACCACACACTGACAACATGCTGGGGACCCTCTGCACTCTCATCTCTGTGCTCGCATGTAAGAAACTTATATTAATTTTTATTTTTCAAGTTGAATGGAACGTAAACATTGCTTACATGAGCTTCTTATTTCCCAGGTGTGAGTGGAGTGACAGTGGTGACACAGAAGCCTCCTGTTCTGTCAGTGAGTAAAGGAGATACGGCCACTATGGACTGTAATGTTGGGACTGCGGTTGATAAGGCTGTCTGGTACAAGCAGGTACCAGGTGGAGTTCCTCAGTATGTGCTGCGTTTCTATCACTCTTGGAGCTCTCCCAATTATGGAGCTGGTTTCTCCTCTCCCCGCTTCACATCAAATAGTCAGAGTACATCTGATTATCGATTGATAATTGACAATACTGAGGCAGGAGACTCAGCAGTGTATTACTGTCACACATGGGACAGCTCTGCTAAAGAAGAGGTATCACAGTGATTCACACCATGACAAAAACCTCTGAGCTTCACTTCTGCTTTAATGCTGCTTCAGAGAGGAGTTCCAGCTCTGAGCAGGATGTGAATTCACTCAAGCTGAACTAGCGTCTCTCAGCCATGTCAGTAGCAGTAGTCTGTATATGAAAAAATTCTGCCTAAATCATCCTGCATGCTCACTGTGTTCTTTGTAGAAATTATCATTTTGTGATTTTTTTCTTTCATGATAGAAATCTAATATCATAGTTTTAATGGAGTTTTCATATCTTAGCTCATTTGGAACTCCTGTGTGGTCATAGAATACATATGTAACATTTGGGGCATGAGACAGTCTATAGGGGACACAGAAAAGTCCTGTTCTGACAGTGAAATCTGAAAGTGACTTCAGGACTTTAACTCACAAAAATGTAAAAAGTTTGAATTCGTACTCAGGCTACCAGTGGGTATGACATTCGTGACTTCCTCCTTTTGCCCCAAATGCCCCTTTTGATTAGATGAAAATTGTATATTTCTATTATTGTTGCAACGCTGTCATTAGACTTCATTCATTCATTTCTGTAAAGTATATCCCACACGATCCTGTTTAGGTTCTCTCGGTTGGTGTGCCCTTTGAGCACCTGCCCCTCAAAAGGTCTCTGCACAGCCATACACACAGGAGCATGTCACTCTGGCCCACACCTATTTTACACCTGGAAACCCATGTGTGACGTTAAATCATATGCATTATTTCTACTTTGTCAGCACCATTATCATTAAGTCGTGAGCACAATTTACAATAATTTGTCAGCATGAATTATATCTTGTGCACATTAATTTTAAATTTCAGAATCTCTGTCACATACGTAGATGAAAACCACACGCAGCAAAATCAAATGAGTCGATCAGTACGCACTCAGTAAAGTGATGATATATCTGGCATCTACAGTAACAACAGCTTTTCACTGTATTTAAGTTAGCCCAGACAGTCAACTGATTATGACCTTCTGTTTTGTAAATGCTATATCTTCCGAAATAGAAAACAAAAATCCCCATCTGCTAAAGATGCCAATCATAAATTTCTAATAAATTTCTAGTTCTTCCGAAAAACGATCCAGAGATTTGCATTTATGGCATTCAACAGGTCCTCTTGTCTACAGTGACTTACACAGTTTACAATCTTAACCTGCAAATCATTTACACAGCAGGATATTCACAGAAGCAAATTAGGCTAAGTACCATGAACAAGGGTTCAACAGTTATTCCCCACCTGGGAATCCAGCCTATGCCTTTGGAGTTGAACGCCCAGTTTCATTACTGTAATTATACACTGCCCCTCCTGTACATAATCTGTCTCCATACAATGATGTACAGAACCCTCACTGATAAAATTCTGCATTACCTAGGGTACACAAAGCTCTCAGCTATTACCTTGTCCATTAATGATGTTTCAATATAACACAAATAACCCACATGATTCAATGGTAAATGGACTGCACTTATATAGCGCTTTTATCCAAAGCGCTTTACAATTGATGCCTCTCATTCACCAGAGCAGTTAGGGGTTAGGTGTCTTGCTCAGGGACACTTCGACACGCCCAGGGCAGGGATCGAACCGGCAACCCTCCGACTGCCAGACAACTGCTTTTACCTCCTGAGCTACATCACCCAAGGGAACATCAATGTCCTTATTAATTATAAATATAAACACAGAATGTCTATATTTCAGCTGATCTGAGGTTCTAAATGTTCAAGAGGCCTCATCTCCAATTTGACTTGTTTTATTAAATCTGCAGAAAGCAGCTGACTGAACTGAACAGCTGGCTGAACTCTTAATTTGGAAACCAATGATTGGCTGAGTACATTGGCTCCTCCCTTTACATTCCCCATTAAAGCCAATAATACAATCTCTCCCCACACTCCTCACACTCCAACCTGCTCATCTCTCAGCTGGACAGTAAACACCACACACTGACAACATGCTGGGAACACTCTGCACTCTCATCGCTGTGCTCTCATGTAAAAAACTTATATTCATCATTATTTTAAAATATTAATGCAATGTAAATTTTTCTTACAAACTTATATTTATAATTATTTTAAAATTCAAATGTAACTTTAATGTTTCTTACATGAGCTTTTTATTTCCCAGGTGTGAGTGGAGTGACAGTGGTGACACAGAAGCCTCCTGTTCTGTCAGTGAGTAAAGGAGAAACGGCTACTATGGACTGTAACCTCGGGACTGTGAATAATTCTGCTGCTTGGTGGTACAAGCAGGTTCCAGGTGGAGTTCCTCAGTTTGTGCTGTATTTCTACCATCCAAACAGCGCTCCCACATATGGAGCTGGATTCTCCTCCCCCCGCTTCACTTCCAATCATCAGAGTAAATCAGATTATCGATTGATAATTAAATCTGTAGAGGCAGGAGACTCAGCAGTGTATTACTGCAAGACGCATGACACCTCTGCGAGTGAAGTCGTATCACAGTGATTCACACGATGACAAAAACCTCTGAGCCTCACTTCTGCTTTAAAGCTGCTTCAGAAAGGAGAGAAGATGTGCATTAACTCAAGCTGAACCAGGCTCTCTCAGCCATAGAGCCATATAAGCAATGTTAGCAGAGAAAAGTCTCCAGTTGCCAAAGCTGGACAACTACAAGCAGCAAAATCAAAAATATCAATCAGCAAGAAGTCACCAAAAAACAACAGTCAGTGAAGTGTTTGTATATTTGGCATCTGTAATAATAGAAGTGTTCACCGTGTCTAACTCAATCCAGCCAGTCGACTGTTTAGGCACTTCACTTTGTACATACTATATCTTCCCCAAAAAAGAACATAAATGCCTACATGCTAAGCACATGGAAATTATTCATTCTTCTGAAGCAAAACCCACCCCTTTACATTTATATTTAAGGCATTCAGCAGGTGCTCTTGTCCAGAGCAACTTAAACTGCTTGCATCCTTTGCATGCAATTCATTTGTAAGGCGGAATATTTACTGGAGCAATTTAGGCTAAGTGCCTTGTTCAAAGAAACAACAGTTATTCCCACCCTGGGAATCCAACCTGTAACTCTGGAGTCACATGCCCATTTTCCTAATCATTATGTGATGCTGCCCCCACGTCATGTAATCTCTGTCTCCTTACAATGTTTA
The DNA here is from genome assembly GCF_013347855.1 of Anguilla anguilla. Classification (NCBI taxonomy): domain Eukaryota; kingdom Metazoa; phylum Chordata; class Actinopteri; order Anguilliformes; family Anguillidae; genus Anguilla; species Anguilla anguilla. Next base: position 24,783,265 of record NC_049217.1, on the reverse strand, counting down.
AAGATCATTGATAAAAATATGCATTACCCAGGGTACACAATGCTCACACTAATGACCTTTTACAACAATGATGGTTTAAGACATAATATGAACATGTGATTTAATTTCTGAGGTGCTGATATTATTAATGGCTTCATTAATTATATTAATAAAACAATGTCAACATTTCTTCTGACTTAAGATTCTGACTACAGAACTTTCACACACTCCTATTGATTGAATAGGAATCGAATAACATTTGACTTATGTGCATATCTCCAATATGACTAATTGTATGAAATCTGCAGCGAGCAGCTGACTGGCTGAACCCTAGCTTTAGGGAGATTGTGATTGGTTGCGTTCAGAGGCAAGTCCCTTTACATTTTCCTTTATAAGCAATGCTGTAGTCTCTCCTCTCCTCACACTCCAACCTGCTCATCTCTCAGCTGGACAGTAAGGGCTGTTCATTCCACACACTGACAACATGCTGAGGACACTCTGCACTCTCATCACTGTGCTCTCATGTAAGAATCTTGTATGTATAATTATTTAAAAATTTCAAATGTAACAATGTTTATTACATGAGCTTTTTATTTCCCAGGTGTGAGTGGAGTGATAGTGGTGACACAGAAGCCTCCTGTTCTGTCAGTGAGTAAAGGAGGTACGGCCACTATGGACTGTAACCTCGGGACTGTGACTGGTTATGGTGCTTGGTGGTACAAGCAGGTTCCAGGTGGAGCTCCTCAGTAAGTGCTGTATTTCCACCACTCTTACAGCTCTCCCAATTATGGGGCTGGTTTCTCGTCTCCCCGCTTCACTTCCAATCACCAGAGTAAATCAGACTATCGATTGATAATTCAAACTGTGGAGGCAGGAGACTCAGCAGTGTATTACTGCACCACATGGGATGACTCTGCTAAAGAGTGGGTATCACAGTGATTCACACCATGACAAAAACCTCTGAGCTTCACTTCTGCTTTAAAGATGCTTCAGAAAGGATAGAAGATGTGCATTTACTGAAGCTGAACCAGTGATCTCTCTGCCATGGAGCCACTTCATCTACAGAGTAATATTACCAGAGAAAAACCTCCAGTTTCCAAAGCTCAGGAAAATTATAAGAGAGAAAATCAAAGGAGTCGATCAGCAAAAAAACACCAAACAACACCAGTCTGTTAAGTGATCATATGTTTGGCATTTGCCATAACAACACTTTTCGCAGTATGTAACTCAACTCAACCAGTCAGCTGCTTATGTACTTCTGTTTATGCTTTCCAACAAAAAAACAAAAATCACTATATGCTAAGGATGCCAATCACATAGAAATTATTTGTTCTTCTGAAACAACACCCAGCTTGTTACATTTATTTTTAGAATTCAACAGGTGCTCTTGTCTAGAGTGACTTACACAGTTTACATTCTTTAGATGCAATCCATTTACGCATCTGGATATATACTGAAGCAAATTAGGCTAAGTACCTTGATCAAGGGTACAACATTTCCTCCCTACCTGGGAATCTAACTTACAACTTTGGACTCACAAGCCAAGGTTCTTTACGATTATGCCACACTGCCCTTCCTCTACATAATCTCTGTATTCCTAAAATGTTGTAAAGGATATTCTCTGATTGATAGAAATCTGGATTACCCAGGGCATACAAAGCTCTCACAAATTACCATGTGCAATTAGGATGTGGTAGAACCGTAGAGGCAGGACACAGACTAACAGAAAATATGTTTCTTTTCCTTGAGGACAGTTCTCAGAAAAAAGAACAGCAACTTATCTTTTATTTCATTTGACTTGTCTTAAATTATAGAACAATGTAGGCATTTCACAGAAACTCTTATCCAGTGAGATTTACACAGCCTGCATTCTTCTACATTGAACCCTTTAATACAACTGGATCTCTATTGAAGCATTTCAGGTTCCTGCCAAGCAAATTAACCCAGTCTTATTTATATTTCAAGGTCCAGTTCCTAAACAATCATGCCACCCTACCACTATCAGTGCATAGAATATAATGCATTCAATAATTCTTCACTAAGGTAACTGTTGATTTCTGTCCCCAGACAATATCCATAATTTCATGATGAAGGTGTTTAAGAAAAAATAGCGACTGGCAGAACTGAAAGTAAATATCTGAAAACCTGAACCTGTGTGAAAGCCACATAAAACAACAGGTAAAATGTGCTCTTGCTTTTTTCCACTGAAACATAACTGACAACTGCTTTCCCATATGAGAAACAGAATTACTGGAAAAAGTTTTTGTCTGTTCCTAAAAACCTCTGATTGGCTGAGTGCACAGGCTCCTCCCTCTCCATCGTACTGACTGGCCCCTTATAGCTGGGTCCTGCAGCCTCTCCTCTCCTCACACTCCAACCTGCTCATCTCTCAGCTGGACAGTAAGGGCCGTTCACACCACACACTGACAACATGTTGGGGACACTCTGCACTCTCATCACTGTGCTCTCATGTAAGAATCTGCTACTCACCCATTTAATTTAAAATGTTGTGCATATGTTGATCACATAACAACATAAATCATTTTTTTACTTTCCAGGTGTGAGTGGAGTAACAGTGGTGACACAGAAGCCTCCTGTTCTGTCAGTGAGTAAAGGAGATACGGCCACTTTAGACTGTAATGTTGGGACTGGGGGTGATAGGGCTGTCTGGACCAAGCAGGTTCCAGGTGGAGTTCCTCAGTTTGTGCTGTATTTCTACCATTCAAACAGCGCTCCCACATATGGAGCTGGTTTCTCCTCTCCCCGCTTCACATTGAATCATCAGAGTAAATCTGATTATCGAATGATAATTAAAACTGTGGAGGCAGGAGACTCAGCAGTGTATTACTGCACCACATGGGATGGCTCTGCTAAAGAGTGGGTATCACAGTGATTCACACCGTGACAAAAACCTCTGAGCTTTACTTCTGCTTTAAAGCTGCTTCAGAAAGGAAAGATGGTGTGCATTTACTCAAGCTGAACCAGGCTCTCTCAGCCATAGAGCCATTTAAGCAACGCTAGCCGATAAAAGTCTCCAGCTGCCAAAGCTGGACAACTACAAGCAGCAAAATCAAAAATATCAATCAGCAAGAAGTCACCAAAACACAACAGTCAGTGAAGTGTTTGTATATTTGGCATCTGTAATAATAGAAGTGTTCACCGTGTCTAACTCAATCCAGCCAGTCGACTGTTTAGGCACTTCACTTTGTACATGCTATATCACCCCCAGAAAAGAACATAAATGCCTACATGCTAAGTTCATAGAAATTATTCATTCATCTGAAGCAACACCCACCCCATTACATTTATATTTAAGGCATTCAGCAGGTGCTCTTGTCCAGAGCAACTTAAACTGCTTGCATCCTTTGCATACAATTCATTTGTAAGCCAGAATATTTACTGAAGCAATTTAGGCGAAGTGCCTTGTTCAAGGAAACAACAGTTATTCCCACCCCGGGAATCCAACCTATAACTCCGGAGTCACATGCCCATTTTCTAATCATTATGTGACGCTACTCCCATGTCATGTAATTTCTGTCTCCTTACAATGTTTAAAGATTTTTGATAAAAATATGCATTACCCAGGGTACACAATGCTCACACTAATGACCTTTTACAACAATGATGGTCTAAGACGTAATATGAACATGTGATTTAATTACTGAGGTGCTAAATGGCTTCATTAATTATATTAATAAAACAATGTCAACATTTCTTCTGACTTCAGGTTCTGACTACAGAACGTTCACACACTCCTATTGATTGAATAGGAATTGAATAATATTTCACTTATGTGCAAGATGTGCATATCTCCAATATGACTAATTGTATGAAATCTACAGCGCGCATCTGAACCCTTTCTTTAGAGAAATTGTGATTGGCTGAGTTCAGAGGCTCGTCCCTTTACTTTCTCCTTTATAAGCAATGCTGTAGTCTCTCCTGCACTCCAACCTGCTCATCTGTCTGCTGGTCAGTAAGGACTGTTCACACCACACACTGACAACATGCTGGGGACACTCTGCACTCTCATCACTGTGCTCTCATGTAAGAAACTTATTTTCATCCTTATTTTAGAATATGCAACGTAAATGTTTCTGACATGTTTATTTTTTCCCAGGTGTGAGTGGAGTGACAGTGGTGACACAGAAGCCTCCTGTTCTGTCAGTGAGTAAAGGAGATACGGCCACTATGGACTGTAACCTCGGGACTGTGACTGATAGTGCTGATCAGTGGTACAAGTAGGTTCCAGGTGGAGTTCTTCAATTTGTGCTGTATTTTTGTCAATTTTGGAGCTCTCCCACTTATGGAGCTGGTTTCTCTTCCACTAGCTTTACATCCAATCATCAGATCAAATCAGATTATCAATTTATAATTAAAAATGTAGAGGCATGGCGACTCAGCAGTGTATTACTGTGCTATCTGATTATCTGATAATAAGTAATCCTTCCATCTCATAATAATCTAATTGCTGTTGCCTAATAACTATTTTGCGGTTATTAGGTTCTGCTAATTTATTCAGATGGGAGGGTTAACCCATTACCAAAACATCACTTGAATTTCACCTGAAATTCCAATTTAATCTGAAAGTGACTTCAGGCCTTTAACTCACAAAAAAAAGTAAGGAATTTGAATTCCTAATACCAGTACCAGTGGGTATGACATTAGTGACCTCCTCCTTTTGCCCCAAATGCCCCTTTGATTAGATGAAAATTGTATATTTCTATTATTGTTGCAACGCTGTCATTAGACTTCATTCATTCATTTCTGTAAAGTATATCCCGTATGATCTTGTGTAAGTTCTCTCAGTTGGTGAGCCCTTTGAGCACCTGCCCCTCAAAAGGTCTCTGCACAGCCATACACACAGGAGCATTTCACTCTGGGCCACACCTATTTTACACCTGGAAACCCATGTGTGGCGTTAAATCATATGCATTATTTCTACTTCGTCAGCACCATTATCAATAATTTGCCAGCATGAATTATATCTTGTGCACATGAATTTTAAATTTCAGAATCTCTGTCACATACGTAGATGAAAACCACACGCAGCAAAATCAAATGAGTCGATCAGTACGCACTCAGTAAAGTGATGATATATCTGGAATCTTCAGTAACAACAGCTTTTTACTGTATTTAAGTTAATCTAAACAATCTACTGATTATGACCTTCTGTTTTGTAAATGCTATATCTTCCGAAATAGAAAACAAAAATCCCCATCTGCTAAAGATGCCAATCATAAATTTCTAATAGATTTCTAGTTCTACCGAAAAACGACCCAGGGCATTACATTTGAGCCATTCAACAGGTGCTATTGTCTACAGTAACTTACACAGTTTACAATCTTAACCTGCAATAAATTTACACAGCAGGATATTCACAGAAGCAAATTAGGCTAAGTACCATGAACAAGGGTTCAACAGTTATTCCCCACCTGGGAATCCAGCCTATGCCTTTGGAGTTGCACGCCCAGTTTCATTACTGTAATTATACACTGCCCCTCCTGTACATAATCTGTCTCCATACACTGATGTACAGAACACTCACTGATAAAATTCTGCATCACCTAGGGTACACAAAGCTCTCAGTTATTACCGTGTCCATTAATGATGTTTCAATATATAACAGAAATAACGCACATGATTCAATAGTAAATGGACTGCACTTATATAGCGCTTTTATCCAAAGCGCTTTACAATTGATGCCTCTCATTCACCAGAGCAGTTAGGGGTTAGGTGTCTTGCTCAGGGACACTTCGACACGACCAGGGCGGGGATCGAACCGGAAACCCTCCGACTGCCAGACAACTGCTTTTACCTCCTGAGCTATGTTGCCCAAGGGAACATCAATGTCCTTATTAATTGTAATTATAAACACAGAATGTCTATATTTCAGCTGATCTGAGGCTCTAAATGTTCAAGAAGCCTCATCTCCAATTTGACTTGTTTTATTGAATCTGCTGAAGCCAGCGAACTGAACTGAACAGTGGACTGAACTCTTCATTTGGAAACCTATGATTGGCTGAGTACATTGGCTCCTCCCTTTACATTCCCCCTTAAAGCCAATAATACAATCTCTCCTCACACTCCTCACACTCCAAACTGCTCATCTCTCAGCACCAGTCACTGACAACATGCTGGGGACACTCTGCACTCTCATCACTGTGCTCTCATGTAAGAAACTTATATTTATAATTATTTATACATTCAAATGTAACATTAATGTTTCTTACATGAGCTTTCTTCTTACATATTCATTCTTATTTCCGTATTTGAACTTACAAACTTAAATGTGTGTTTGCCTTTGGTGAGGATGGGCTGTTTTGTGTAATATTTTTAAAATGTCTCATTTTTTGCTTTCACAGGTGTCAGTGGCCAGAAGGTTTTGACACAGAAACCCTCACTGCTGAGTGTGAATAAACAGCAGAACATCAGTATGGACTGTAATATTGCCCGAGATGAAAATAAATATGTTGGCTGGTACAAGCAGGTTCCAGGCAGTGCTCCTCAGTATGTGCTGCGTTTCTACCACTCTCACAGCTCTCCTGATAACTATGGAGCTGGGTTCTCCTCCAGCCGCTTTACCTCCACAGCCCAGGGTAAAACAGATTATCAGTTAATAATTACCAATGTGGAGGCAGGAGACTCAGCAGTGTATTACTGTGTCACATGGGATGACTCTGCTAAAGAGGACATATCACAGTGATTCACACCATGACAAAAACCTCTGAGCTTCACTTCTGCTTTAAAGCTGCTTCAATAACCCCAGTCTCTCTGTGCTGGAAACAATTTCCTCAGTCAAGAACAAAGAATGTACAGTAGTATTTCTTCCTCAATACACAAATATACTGTATATTCTATATGCATTAACTTACACAACAGGCCCCCAAACTGGGACAGAAGTGTATATTATCAAAGAAAAAGTTCAAAAGAATTTGATTCCCATAATTTAATGACAACTCATTGTACATAAATGACAACCAAAACTATTGTGTGTATTTGTAACATACCTTGCCTGGAACAATTTTTTTTTCCAAATGTAGACTCAGTCCGGATTGCTGTATGCATATTTCCTCAGCTCTGACTGCACATGTCTGAAGCCTGATTAAAATGCTGCAGGTCTGGGTTGTCTATAATGATGTCACTCACTCCGGCTGTAGTTTCAGGGAGACTGGTTTCATTAAAAATTATATTTTATATTATTCAGTTATTCCCATATATACAGTAAGTAAAGAGCCTATTCAGTTGGGAAAATTGCAACTGGACTACATTTCATTATATGATACCTATTATGTCCTGATATTAAAGCACTTTACACTGAAAGGACTGAATTGACCTTAATCTCCACTAATGTGTGGGATCCACAGGGGTGATGCATGACAGCCATAGTGCGATGGTCTTCAGGTGAGGTGGACAGGGAGGGACTATTGGGCCAGTTAAAGAATCAATCACCTGGTCTGGTTTAATAAGCAATCAGAGGGTTCACCAAAAATGGAAACATTATTTCACTGAATGACTCTTTTATAGAGATTAAATGAATGAGATTATAAAATCCATCAGCTGCCATCAGGGCCATGCAAGTCAGTGCAGAGAGCATTAGAGGGGCAGGAGGTCCAAGTGAAGAAAGGGCCACACCAGACCAGCTGTGCTGTAGAGATTTACCTGTGGGATCTGTTAGGGAGCTACAGCTGTGCTGTAGAGATTTACCTGTTGGATCTGTTAGAGACCCTCAGCTGTGCTGCAGAGATTTACCTGTGGGATCTGTTAGGGAGCCTCAGCTGTGCTGTAGAGATTTACCTGTGGGATCTGTTAGGGAGCTACAGCTGTCCTGTATAGGATGACATGGGGGTTCTAATCGGGAAGAACAGATGTGCTATACAGATTTATATTTTGATTCTGTCTGGGTATTGCAGATGTGCTGTCCATATTTACATGGTTCTGACAGGAATTACAGATGTGCTGTCAGCATTCAGATTTGTGTCCACAGTGTGTTTCAGTTCCCTCTTGCTGTGCTCAAACTGAGCTGAGGTTTTTGTACGGGGGTGTACATCATCTGTATCACTGTGGTATTTGGCCAAGGCACCAAGCTGATTGTCACTGGTAAGTCTCTTTTCATTTCTTTGCAAACTTGTTGAAATATGTAGTTTTCCATGCCATTGTGTTGTTCTGTCTGACATCAATTTTTGGATTTTAAATAAGGCTTAAGATTTTTTCAAATGTAGCGTTGTTTACATCTTTTTCAATTCAATGCTGAGATACAAATCCCATGCTTCATGTCTGAAATTTTTTTTCTCTGTGGGTTTCAATTCATGAACAATTTCATATTCAAAGAATATTTTTGCTTCGTTTGGAATCCTGGTATTGTTTTTTGCTAAATTATTTTTGAGAAAAATGTAATATTCTGTAATATTTTACTGAGAAATTTTATTTAAAACTGACATGTTATATTTGCTTTAATACAGGGCAAGTAATTGTCCTTTAACTCAATAATATATACACCTTTAATGAACTTCCCATTTTTCATCGTAACACCTAAATTATCTATTGATTATGCGTTGAACACAAAGTCTATTAAGCCATTAAGCCTCAAAATGTAAAATCACTGACAGATTTATTTGAAATATTAATATTTATATTGTCAGTCAAAATTTGGTGCAAATGACGTGATAGGCATGACAGTAACAGAAAACAGCGTTCAGTCGATTTTTAACTCAGTTTAAAGGCGGTGGAAATAAATAAAAAAATCACTGGGATGTTACACGGCAAAGGTTGTTTGGATCCGTAAGCGTTTTTTCGAATAGCACTTTTATTTCTACATAATGCGCGATACATATATTTGCTGGACAAAATATGAGCACCCTTTCAATGAACCCGATATCTTATTTCTCTTTTTCAGATTCTTCTCTTGCTGCGCCTACCCTCTCTCTCCTGCCTCCATCCAGCGAGGAGCTGAAGACAAATAAAGCCACGGTGGTGTGCCTGGCGCAGATGTCTGTTGGGTTCGCTGATGTCAGCTGGACATCGGACGGGAAACCAGTTACCGGCGGGGTTTTTACCGGCACCGCCGAACAGAAACCCGACAAAACCTTCGGTTTGAGCAGCTTCTTAACCATCACGCCCTCCGAATGGATTACCGACCGCGTCTTTACCTGTAAAGTATCTTCCGCGTCTAAAACCTCAGAGAAAAGTATCAAAAAGTCTGACTGCAGCGAGTAAACTTCGTGCTTTCCCGTATCAAACGTTTGATCTCGCGTTGTATCTGCAGTAATCTCGCTATAGACTATAGGCTTAGTAAATGTAAGTGAATTGTTTTTAAAATAACATTAGTACACTTTCGAGATTAAATGTTGGTTATTCCATGCGTTTATTTGAGGATTGAGTTTTTCCCCCGGTATGCTTGCATTGTGCCGCGATTAAATAGAAATCATTGCATTAAAATATTGCATTAAAATGCTGATGTGTGTCTGTGTCTTCTTGATAAAACTAGAGTAAAGACGTACTGATACTGACATTATCAATCAGCACAGTTGATCTAATTTACCAGTGTCTATATGATGTCTGTCCAGAAAAAAAGAACAGGAGAACTACAGAAAATTTTTCTTTACACATGGCTCAAACCCAAACCCAACACCATGCGTTCCCAGCAATGCTGTCACGTTGCTATAACATTATGGAAATGTTGTGATAATGCTGTGTGTGTTGGCCTTGGAGTTGGCTGATTGAAGCGGTTTGTGTTGTAAGCCCTGCATATCCTGCAGGGGGCAACAGATAGACAGCTACTGAAACTGAAAGACACCTGCTGGATTTATAGCGCCATGCAAATGAGGGAGTTATTTCAGCTCCTTTCACAGCTCAGAGGGACAGCCCTGTGTCTGCTTATAGACCTGCAGGTGTGAGGAGGGCTCTACCAGACTGCACATGATGACATTTCAGTGTCAGTTGCATACAGCCTATGATGGTGCTTTCAGTTACAGAAATGTACGGGAAATGGAGATTGCTGTAAATAAGGTTCTCTGAATGTTCATCTTATCTTGCAGTAAGTTCTAACATCTGCGAAAGCAGAGTCACGTGAAAGCTACCTGGTGACATAATGCAGCCCACAATGCTTCTTTGTGCTTCCCTTCCTGTGTATTTCAAATCATTGTGGTTTCAAATATGGCTAGAACATATGCCTACCTCTAATTTGGTAAAAACAGATGGAAGTCAACATGAACCATGGCACTTTCCAACATCTTTGTGATATGATTTTGAGCAGAATCCCCTGATTCCCACAGCACGACCTCTGAACCTTAGTGAGCAGTCAACCTGACATTTAAATATACTTCAACCTGCTTTCAAGGATAGCATCCCTCCCAGAAGATATTCAATCAATCAATCAAATGTTATTCATATATCACATTTTACAAAGAAATTGTCGCAAATATAGACTTCATAGCATACCCTGGCCTAAACCGTGACACAGCAAGCCAGGAAAGAATTCCATCGATGACATATTGGAAGAAACCAAGGGAATATGTATCCCCCCCCCCCCCCCCCCTCCCCTAGGTAATATGTATCCCCACCTCCTGCCTCCCCAATATTCAGTAGGATAATTTTCTGATGATGTTTTTTTTCTCATAAGGGCAGCCGACTGCTTTTCTTTTATCTTCTGTAGTAGTATCCCCCCATCCTACAGGTGGCGCTGTAGCGCTGCTACACTGTGACTATCGGGTCACCGAGCTAAAGGTGGTGTTTTGCCCACCCCTAGCAACTTTTTCCCTCAAAAAGGACCTAGCCACAAACGCCACTTTAAAAATGTAATTTCACACTTTTTGCAGTATTCCTGACGGCGTAATTTGTAGTCATGGGACTCATTCCAATCGTTTATTATATCCGTGATCCGTCCTCGCCTCCTCGGTCCTTTGCTTGATTCGAAAATTCATCGAGGTCCGCCATCTTTAAGGACACTGCGATTCGGCGGAGCGAGCTCAGGGGCGAGGAGACTTCAGCAAGGATACATTGCAAGTGCAGTCTTTACAGAAGCCTTTTTTCGGAACGTGTCTCTTATAAATATTCCACCTCTCCACATTGTAACAATTTGAAACATGGCGGGAACACCCCTGTACAAATGTAAGTGCTTACCGTTGTTTTCCGTTTATTATAAAGCACTTTAAGTTAATACATAACGACACACATTATTTAGGACTAACAAAAGCCACGTCTAGTCATGAAAAAGAGAATTAAAACATTGTAGTTATTTGTAAGCATATTTCTCTTTCTTGTTTCCCATATCGTTCGTTAACTTACTGCATATTTAACACAACCTTCCATGCTTAACGTTAACCACAATCCCCGTCAAAATCATGTTTCATTTCACCGTAGGCTATAGGCTAGGCGATACAATACGGTGAAATCACGTATCCTATGTTCATCCCGTCGAATGCATGCAGAAAGTAACTCTAAGCATGTTCTCACCTGCAGCAGTTTAAACATAAACGTGCAAGCTGCCTTGCGTTCAGAGCTTGGGCGGAGCCATCCTGACATACCTGTATGAGAAGCATAATAAATAGCCCAATTCGATGCATGCTGCCAAGTGATTATGAGTTTTATGTAGGCTACAGTTAATTTTGTAAGAACGTCTGATAATACTAATAGGCGACTGCTCCGTCTCTTTATAATGAAATATGTCTCTTTCATTAGGCTGCCAGCAGGTAACTAACTACTCTTTGTAACCGCTACAGTAGCCTACATTAACAATACAATATTGACTCGATGAATGTTCTTAAATAAACGGTGGGCTGTAACGAGGATATATAGCCTACACATGTACCGGCAATAACGCACGCCAACAAAGGAAGCAAATAGCACATTTAACAATCGTCATAATGAATACGTGGCCAAACCAGAGACTGTAAAAAGGGCCAAACAAGTGGTGGTGGTGGTGGTGGTGGTGGGTGGGAGGGGGTCACGCTTGGAACAGCCCCTTTAAAGATACGGTGCATTTAACGTCAGCTCTGATTTAAAGTAGCCTATATATTGTTTTTTTGCACGATGGTATTTGTCAACATGAACGAAACATTGTTTTTCGTGATGTACGCCTGCGTTAATGTCTATGTTTGGGTACTCCGGGGCCCCGTGGCTGCGCCGCTTCCAGGACCTGCTAATTTCGCTTCTGATTCACTTCTGATTCAAAACCTTTATTTCCTCACTTGTACGCCTGATAATAACGCAATTTAAACGTATTTATGCATTTTTACTGTCTTTCATCGATGCAATCAATCTATTTTAGCCTATAGCAATTTAGCATCTTTTCCCATACGTATTTCATGGCTGAAAATGGGCTTGTGAAACGCGGTTGACACATGCCGTTGTGATGTGGAACTATTGTGGGCGGCAGTGTAGGACAAAGAGTTCGAGTCCCCACTAGGACACTGCCGTTGTACCCTTGAGCAAGATACTTAAGCTGCATTGCTTCAGTATATATCCAGCTGTATAAATGGATGCAATGTAAATGCTAATTATAAAGTTGTGTAAGTCGCTCTGGATAAGAGCGTCTGCTAAATGCCTGTAATGTAATGTCCATAGAAGCATTACCGGTTGCCCTTCACTTATCGGTCTGTATGTCATTTCTTACAGGGACAGATGAGGAAACCGTCAGACTCATTCGCCTGAGGGCTGAAAATGATAACCTCTTCACGGGGAAGAGGCACGCAGCCGGAAAAGCATGGAAGTGAGTCATGAGTAAATTTCTATAGTCCATGATAATGTAATCTGCAACTGAAAGATTTTGCACACAAAAACTGGCAATAAACAAAACAAAAGGCTAATTTCAGATTAACTTACAGGACCACATCACTGTCCATATTGGATATGCTTGCAAATGTGCTTATATTTAATATCTGGCTTGTTGTTCCCAGTTTATCACCATAAGATATAAATAAAGAATTATATGTAGATATCCCCGTAGTTGCAGGGCACTGCAGTGCTTCCATGTTATGAGCATTTGCTCATGAAAATGAGTATGTGGTTAAATCATTTAGGAGCACATCTACTAATTGAGATGCATTAGTGTGCTCCTAAATTTTGGAACTTAAGAGCACATGTGCTCATTGGAAGAAAAAAAATCCTTGAGTTGTTAGTTTGCTCCTAATAAAAACACGGCTACTTTGTTATAATCATTAGTCTTGTTTGGACAACAAAGTGAGACTCCGTGTGAGGCTAGTCTTTATTTACAGAGCACTGATAGTTCACTTGCAACCTTCTGTGAGGTGTTCCTACATGTCATGGGCTAATGTTGACGGAACCAATCCTCTGTACTGTGATCCATGTCCTGGTTTGGACCATGTTAAAGTAGTCAGTTGTATGCAAATGATAACTTCTGACATCCCTAATTTAAGTGTGATAAGAGGCATGCCTGCCCTTGTAAATGGCCAACACATAAACATGATATGACATGGCTGTAATTATTGTAGGGCACTTGGGTATGGCATGTTGAATTGTACTGTTTTTTTTTTTTTATCAGGGAAATTCTCCGGCAGATGGGCCTGCAGGGCCGGGTGAGCCATGCACAAGCCGCTAAAAAATGGGACAATCTGAAGCGGAAGTATAAGGTGAGGATAAATTAGCGATAAGTGTTTGGTGCTGTGTGTTTTTCCTTTGCGTGTTTCTAGGGGCTTTTACATAAGGAAACACATTTACTCCTGTTCAGTGGGCTCATGGTGCACCTGCACCCTTGCTTCTTTCCTTGTAGGAACTCCGGAGCTCTGCAGCGGGGACGGGGACGGACAGGGGAGAGTCCACAGCAGCCACAGCAGCCACCTGGCCGTGCTTTTCTGCGATGCACGAGGCCATCGGCGGGGGGGAGCCTGTCGATCTTCTCGTCCCGACGGACTCGCGTGTTGCAGAAAACCCGGCACACGTGGCTGACGAGGCCTCGGACGCTGGCGGCTCCTCCCCTCTTGGATCTGTGACGGCCACTCATAGCCAGACGTGTGTGAAGGAGGAGGAGGAGGAGGAGGAGGAGGGGGAGGCCACACAGCCCTTTTGTCATCACTCGTGTACGACTGAGAAATAATGATGATGTCATTTCTACGTATTTGTGTGCGTTAGCCTTCTTTTACTGATGCTGTTCATATGTTTTATACGTCGTCAGAATAAGGGCAAAAGTCGCACGCATAGCTACAAGGCTCTCGAGTCGAAAAAGAAAACGTTGAGAGTGCAAATCCCAAGCTCGCGAGCAAAACGACAACAACAAAAAAGAACCACGAGTGTAAAACAAAAGGCTGCGAGGTAAAAAAAAAAAAAAAACAGCGCTTGTGAATCTTAAGATCGCAGGAGAAAAAACAAAAACAGCAGTGGACGCGCAACAAGGGCTTTGGGCGTGCAAGTGGGCTTTTTCTCGCACACTGGACTCTGAGCGCTCGCGTTGTTTTTTTTCTCTGCGCGTGCTGTTTTTAGTTTTGGCAGTCCTCCTCGCACGCAAGTTTTACGTTTGGCAATCCCCCGCGTGCTGTTGTGAGTTAGAGCTGCACACAGGTGGTACAGGTCCAGGCTACTTACAGGTTTGTAATGTCATTTCTTACAGGGACACATTTTCAAACCTTCAGACTCATTCGACTGAGGTCTGAAAATGACCACCGCTTCACGGGGAAGAGGCATACAGCCAAAAAAGCATGGAAGTGAGTCATGAGTATATTCCAATAGTGCAGCATAATGTCATCCGCAACTGAAAGGTTTTGGACAGAAAAACTGTCAATAAGCCAAGAAAATATTAATTTCAGACGTACTTGAAAGATCGTGTCACCCTATATTGGATATGCTTCCCTATATGCTTATATTTAGTATGTGACTTGGTGTTCCCAATTTATGATAATCACAATAAGATATCCATAAGGAGTGTAGATTGATCCCCGTAGTTGTCAGGTTGCTCTGAAAATTACAATTACTTTGTCATTGTAGTCAATGGCTTTTTTGGAGGAATTTGAAGGACAAAGTGAGATAGGGTCTGCGGTGTTAGTTATTATTTACGGAGCACTGATGCTTCTCTTAGGACCTTGTGTGATGTCTTGTTCTACATGTCACGGGCTAGTGCTGACAGTATCACTCCTCTGCACTCTAATTTATTGATGGGCACTTGGGTGTGGCAGGTTGACTTGTACGGTTTTGTTTTATCAGGGAAATTCTTCAGCAGATGGGCCTACAGGGCCAAGTGAGCCCTGCACAAGCTGCAAAAAAGTGGGATAATATGAAGCGGAAGTATAAGGTGAGGATAAATTAGCGATAAGTGTTTGGTGCTGTGTGTTTTTCCTTTGCGTGTTTCTAGGGACTTTTACATAATGAAACAACACATTTATTCCTGTTCAGTGGGCTCACGGCGCACCTGCACCCTTGCTTCTTTCCTTGTAGGAACTCCGGAGCTCTGCATCGGGGACGGGGACGGACAGGGGAGAGGCCACAGCAGCCACTTGGCCGTGGTTTACTGCGATGCACGAGGCTGTCGACAGGGGTGAATCTGTCGACTTGGCACATGTGGCTGATGAGACCTCGGATGCTGGTGGCTCCTCTCCTTCTGGATCTGTGACGGCCACTGGCAGCGTGGTGTGTGTAGAGGTGGGGGAGGAAGTGGTGGAGGAGGAGGAGGAGACGGACGACGACGATGCACAGCCTGACTCGAGCGGCACGGACGATGAGCCATGTACCTTCGCCTGTCCCCCACCCCCCAAAAGAAGAAGGACCTGTCAGGCAGCCATTTTAGAGTTCCTCAAGGAGGAGGCCGCCAAAGAGGAAGAGCGTTTCAGGGCCGCACAGGAGACCACAAATAGATTCCTGGACCTTTTTGAGCGATTGATCAACAAACTGTGAATAGTTGACATAACCAAAATAAGATTTACAGTACGATAGCCTTATTGTATGTTGCCGTGCTCGCTCAGTTCCACAGGACACTCGCGTGGAGCGGTGTTGCCCCGCCAGGCAACCTCACCAGCCATGTCCGCTTCATTCCCCCCCTCACTGGACATGGTGGAGCCACACCACTGTCACTGACAATCCTCCATGGGCTCAAGGGATATCCCCACTGTAAGATGTTATGATTGAGGTGCCTCAACAACTTTGTAAGGTATCCTGGCTCTGTCCATGACTCCAGAGTGTTGAAGAACAGAAGGATCTTCAAGGTCATGTTCAGCAGCTGCAACAGTTGCACAGCACTGACTGTGGGTGCGAAGGTGTGGTCCATCTCCAGAGCCTTGGAGGTCAGGCACCTACAGCATATCTTCAGCATGCCAAAGTCCTGCTCTGTTATGTCAACCTTGGCATGGTGGTGGTTGAAGCGGCTCTGTACCCTCCCTTTCAGTGACTCCTGATATTGGGTGATGATGGCCACAGGGTGGTTGATGCAGGGGTAGCCTCCATCCTTCACAAGAATCCTGGAGGTGGGGTGGAAAATATGGACAAAATGAACAGTGTGATAATCATCACTGCATTATATAGCTATGAACGTGTTGGGTTATTTGCTGAAGTTGTCAAATTCACATGGTAAGAGGTCACATCTTTATTCAGATTCAATCAAATTGATATAGACTGTACTGTTTTTGTTGACCAAACTCCTATAATTTTTTATAAAAATGTCAATTATTTGACATGCCATGTAGTGATTGATTTTGTTCAGACCTAACCCATTTTCACACGTGACAGTTGAGAAGCATGATATCTCGATATGAGAATTGTGTGACAATGTGATTGTATGGAGAGATGTTGAACAATTTTCACTTGCCCTGACCCTTCATGTGCAACCCTACCTGCAGGAGGGTACTGAGTCTTTGTGTAGATCCGTCCTTTTTAGATCCTCGTCCTTCAAGACCCTGGCGTTTTGAAAGGAGCCAGGATACTCCACAAAGGTGTTGAGGAACCTGCCTTTTCCGTCGCATACTACCTGCATCTGTATGGATGGGATGAGCTTCCTATTGAGGGCGTCTTGATGCGGACATGGCAACTGTCGATGGCACCCACACACTTGGAAAAACACTTAACTGTTGGTCTACCGTGCAAGCCATTGACCAGGCTGAAGTTGGGCAGCCAAACAACCTCCTGGCAAAGGGCAGCAATCTGGTTTATTCCGGTGTGAAAGTCCAGTCGCCACACGTGGTCTTGGATATCTCAAAGGCCTGGCACACCACACTGTAGACCAAACTGTGGGCAAGCAAATACGGTTGTCTGGATCCTTATGTGGTGTGGCCAGCTATGTGTCCCCTCATGTGGCAGTAACTGGATGAAGAACAGTAGTCTGCCATGATTTCCAGGTCCTCCGTAAAATTGAGCTGCAGACCTGGCGCAGTGCCATTTATTTTTGCATAATGCCCTACTGGTGGATTGTCAGCCTTCAAAAAAAATAAAGAAATGAAAAACACGAAGCGTGTGTGTGCATGTGTAGAGGGTGTAGCTCGGCTAGTTCGCTAGTGAAGCACAGTAAAGGTGCGATGAAGCGAAGGCCTCATAGCAGGTTTCCGTGACAATGATCTCTGACTAGTAAGGAGTGAGAGGCTCGGGTTCAAACCCCAAATCGGTCTTAGGCAAATCTGTAACTTGTTGATTACACATGTAGCCAACAGTTTACAGAAGTTTACATCAAAACCCTGCAATGTAAACTTTGTGTGGGCAAATGTGTTGGGTAAATGTGTGGGACACCTTTTCTTAAAGTTAGGCTTTTGGTGTCTGTCGCTTGTATGCCATAGGACCATGCATGCTTGATTAATCAGTTAAAAGCACCCCCCAAAAAAAACAGCACCCCAACACCGGGCAAAGCCCCATGGCCCTGTTTCACATAGCAGGTTTACAGAGTTAGCAGAATTACTGCACTCTGAGTAAAATGCAGAACCATCCCAAATATGGAACACAGACTAAAATAAAAAGAGCTGTTGCAGGTTTTACTCGGTGCAGTTATCTAGCTAACTCAGTAATACTGTTTCGTGAATACACGCCAGAATAAACATAAATACATCCCCCAAAGGCTGTACCCATCTGTACATTTTTGTTTTGTAAATCCTGTTTAGTTTTTTTTTTTTTTTTTTTTTGGTCTGTTTATTTCCGTAGGGAAATAAACCCCCAAAAAACACTGAATACTTTGACTTCTTTCTTGCTGTCTGTACGAAACATTTTTCATAATTTTATTTTTTACGGGGGGTGCATATTTTTGTTAGGTTTTCAGTCACAGTAGGAAACCTGTGGAAGACTCACCATTTCTTTTCATTGGGAGAAAGATGACTATTTGTGGCAGACTAGGGCTAGCAGTATTCTGTAGGCCCTGCTTTTGCCCTGATCTGTTTTGTCCAGGATGTTGGGGGAAATCTTTTTTTTTTTTTTGCTTTGGGCACAAGGTACTTCATGTTGTGCTGAAATTTGTGTTGTCCTTGTTTTTGTATTGGGGTGGATTTGGGACGTAACCGTGAGGACAGTGAAAATAAGTCCACCAATCTGTGGAAAAATGGAACGTACAGCATTTGATTTAGTTTGTCAGGGGCGGTTGGTCAGTTTTGCTGCTCGGAGCGACTGGCCAATAGGTGGCAGAGTAGAGACAGAAATGTGTAACTCAGACCTGTGTGAAATACGT
Organism: Anguilla anguilla; assembly: GCF_013347855.1. NCBI lineage: Eukaryota > Metazoa > Chordata > Actinopteri > Anguilliformes > Anguillidae > Anguilla > Anguilla anguilla. Next base: position 24,764,709 of record NC_049217.1, on the reverse strand, counting down.
ATTTGTTTTGGATTCAAATACTTTTTTTATGATTTACAAATAAAGTACTCTCAAAGTGCAAACCCCACCTTTTGGTCATTTACACCAGGCAGATCAATAGAGCACAGGAAAGTATTTAAATTCAAAACAAGTGAGAGTTTGACCCAGGTCTGGTTTAAATTCCTCATTACAAACATCTGGGTGTCTGATTTATTCTGTGAAGATTACACAGCTGTTATTGTCACACTGCTATAATGTTATGAAAATGTTACCTAACATTGTTGGCTGTGGAGGTGACTGCTTGAATGAGCTGGTGCTGCCGGTGCAGCCAAGCTAATCCTGCAGAGGGCGACAGAGAGACAGGCCCTCTACTGAAACTGAGACACACCGGCAGGGTTTAAACACGTTATTCATAGCGCCATGCAAATAAGGGAGTGGTTTCAGCTCCTTTCACAGCTCAGAGGGACAGCCCCGTGTCTGCTTATAGACCTGCAGGTGTGAGGAGGGGTGAACCAGACTGCACATAATGTTAATGTATCATTGTAATCATTGGACAGAAATGAATGGCAATGAAAGATCAGCATGAACAATGTTCTTTCAATTCTTATATTCTCCTGCTGAAATTCAAAGCCATACATGTTGTGTACTGACAGCTGAATGTGTGAGAGTATAACAAGAGTGAAGACCCTGAATATAACATTGAGTAGCAGAGATGATTTAATTCATATCACTTTGTATTATTGTTGCATTGCAACAATGCATTGCATTGAGATTATTGGGCTCACTCCTGCCTGCTGTTGCTGACTCCATGCCTTGATTGTGAGTGGGAGAGTCTCATTAGCATCACTCCCTGAGCTCCTTTATAAAACAGGAGGGACTGTGAGCAAAGAGGATGGACAGTGCACACACAGCTTTTACAGTTCTGGGGAGCCACCAGCTGATTGGATAAGAATTCTTTAGCCGTCTTAAATGTTCTGTAGGCTGTGAAATTAATTCTGTCACCACATTAATATTGATGGATGATGGTGGGAAGAATCCTTAGTGGCTGTGATTGGCTGAGTGCAGAAGCTCCTCCCTCTCCATCTCCCAGACTGTCCCCTTATAGCTGGGTCCTGCAGCCTCTCCTCTCCTCACACTCCAACCTGCTCATCTCTCAGCTGGACAGTAAGGGCTGTTCACACCACACACTGACAACATGCTGAGGACACTCTGCACTCTCATCACTGTGCTGTCATGTAAGAATCTGCTACTCACCCATTTAATTTAAAATTTTGTGCATATGTTGATCACATAACAACATAAATCATTTTTTACTTTCCAGGTGTGAGTGGAGTAACAGTGGTGACACAGAAGCCTCCTGTTCTGTCAGTGAGTAAAGGAGATACGGCCACTATGGACTGTAACCTCGGGACTGTGACGGATAGTGGTGCTCGCTGGTACAAGCAGGTTCCAGGCAGTGCTCCTCAATTTGTGCTGAATTCCTGGCGTGCTTGGAGCTCTCCCAAATATGGAGCTGATTTTTCCTCCCCCCGCTTCACTTCCACTCATCAAAGTACATCTGATTATCGATTAATAATCAATACTGTGGAGGCAGGAGACTCAGCAGTGTATTACTGTGAAACATGGGACAGCTCTGCGAGTGAGATCGTATCACAGTGATTCACACCATGACAAAAACCTCTGAGCTTCACTTCTGCTTTTATTCAAGCTGAACCAGTATCTCCCAGCCATGGAGCCATTTCAGAGCAATGTTAGCAGAGAAAAGTCTCAGTTTTCCAAAACTGAATAAAATTACAAGCACCAAAATCAAGTGACTCAATCAGGAAAAAGACGCCAAACAACAACAGTCAGTAAAATGGTCTTATGTTTGGCATCTGCATTGACAGCACTGTTCCCTGTACACAACTCAGTCTAACCAGTCAGCTCACACCTAATGTTTATGTATATATATGTTATATCTCCCCAGAAGAAAGCATAAACCCCCACCTGCTTACAAGGCCAATCACATGTACATCTCTAGTTCCTCTGACACAAAACCCAATACTGTACATGCTGTTTTACTGAAGCAATTCAATTTAAGTAACTTGCTCAATGGTACAATAGTAGTACCCTCACAAGGAATACAACTGCTTCTTATGAAACAAAACCCAGCTAATTGTATTTTCATTTAAGGCATTCAGCACATTCTGTTGTCCAGAGCAACTTGCACAACTTAATGTCTTTCATGCAATCCATTTACACATCTGAATATATATTGAAGCAATTTAGGCAATGTACAATGCTCTAAAGAGCATTCATTGATAAAAGCATACCTTACCCAGGGTACACAAAGCTCTCATTAATTCCCTTGACCAATAATAATGGTTCAAGACATAACACCAGCACACATGATTTAATAAGATAACGGCTCAATAAAAATAATTTCCTTGTTAATTACATTAATACATAATGTCAATATTCCTTCAGACATAAGGTTCTGACTCAGGCTACAATATGTTCCCATATGTTCACACATGCCTATTGATTGTATAACTCTATAGAGATGTGCATGATTTCTTATCTGCAATAAGACTTACAAACTCTGCTGAGAGCCACTGATTGGCTGAACACTTCTTTAGGGAAACTATGATTGGCTGAGTGCGCAGGCTATTCCCTTTATAGCCAGTATCACAGTTTCTCCTCACACTCCAACCTGCTCCTCTCTCAGCTGGACAGTAAGGGCCGTTCACACCACACACTGACAACATGCTGGGGACACTCTGCACTCTCATCGCTGTGCTATCATGTAAGGGACATGCATATATTTATACTTATTTCAAAATTAAAATGTATCTTAATTTTTTCTTACATGAGCTTCTTATTTCCCAGATGTGAGTGGAGTGACAGTGGTGACACAGAAGCCTCCTGTTCTGTCAGTGAATAAAGGAGATACGGCCACTATGGACTGTAACCTCGGGACTGTGACTGATCGTACTGCTCGCTGGTACAAGCAGGTTCCAGGCAGTGCTCCTCAGCATGTGCTGCGTTTCTACCACTCTTGGAGCTCTCCTAGCTATGGAGTTGGATTCTCCTCCCCCCGCTTCACATCCAATCATCAGAGTAAATCTGATTATCGATTAATAATTAAAACTGTGGAGGCAGGAGACTCAGCAGTGTATTACTGTGAAACATGGGACAGCTCTGCGAGTGAGATCGTATCACAGTGATTCACACCATGACAAAAACCTCTGAGCTTCACTTCTGCTTTTACTCAAGCTGAACCAGAATCTCTCAGTCATGGAGCCATTTCAGAGAAATGTTAGCAGAGAAAAGTCTCAGTTTGCCAAAACGAAATAAAATTACAAGCACCAAAATCAAGTGACCCAAACAGGAAAAAAAAGCCAAACAGCAACAGTCATTAAAATCTTACGTTTGGCATCTGCAGTGACAGCACTGTACACAACTCAGTCTAACCAGTCAGCTCATGAGGTGTTTCTGTATATTAATGCTATATCTCCCCAGAAGAAAGCATAAACCCCCACCTGCTTACAGGGCCAATCACACGTACATCTCTAGTTCCTCTGGCACAGAACCCAATACAGTACATGCTGTTTTACTGAAGTGATTCAATTTAAGTAACTTGCTCAATGGTACAATAGTAGTACCCTCCCGAGGAATACAACTACTTCTTATGAAACAAAACCCAGCAAATTGTGATTTAATTTAAAGCATTCAGCACATTCTGTTTGTCCAGATCAACTTGCAGAACTTAATGTCTTTTCATACAATCCATATACATATCTGAATATATATTGAAACAATTTAGGCGATGTATCATGTACAATGTTGTAAAGAACATTCATTGATAAAAACATGCCTTACCCAGGGTACACAAAGCTCTCACTAATTGCCTTGACCAATAATGATGGTTTAAGACATAACACCAACACACATGACTTAATAACTAAGGGCTCCATCAAAACAATTTCCTAGTTAATTACATTAATACATAATGTCAATATTCCTTCAGACATAAGGTTCTGACTCAGGCTACAATATGTTCCCATATGTTCACACATGCCTATTGATTGTATAACTCTATAGAGATGTGCATGATTTCTTATCTGCAATAAGACTTACAAACTCTGCTGAGAGCCACTGATTGGCTGAACACTTCTTTAGGGAAACTATGATTGGCTGAGTGCACAGGCTATTCCCTTTATAGCCAGTTTCACAGTTTCTCCTCACACTCACCCTGCTCATCTCTCAGCTGGACAGTAAGGGCCGTTCACTCAACACTGACAACATGCTGGGGACACTCTGCACTCTCATCACTGTGCTCTCATGTAAGAAACATATGTAATTATTTAAAAATTTCAATGCAACATTAATGTTTCTAACATGAGCTTCTTATTTCCCAGGTGTGAGTGGAGTGACAGTGGTGACACAGAAGCCTCCTGTTCTGTCAGTGAGTAAAGGAGATAAGGCCACTATGGACTGTAACCTTGGGACTGTGACTAATTGGGCTGCTCGTTGGTACAAGCAGGTTCCAGGTGGAGCTCCTCAGTATGTGCTGCGTTTTTATCACCCTTGGAGCTCTCCCAAATATGGAGCTGGTTTCTCCTCCCCCCGCTTCAATTCTACTCATCAGAGTACATCTGATTATCGATTAATAATTAATACTGTGGAGGCAGGAGACTCAGCAGTGTATTACTGTAACACATGGGACAGCTCTGCTAAAGAGGAGGTATCACAGTGATTCACACCATGACAAAAACCTCTGAGCTTCACTTCTGCTTTTACTCAAGCTGAAGCAGAATCTCTCAGCCATGGAGCCATTTCAGAGCAATGTTAGCAGAGAAAAGTCTCAGTTTGCCAAAACTGAATAAAATTACAAGCACCAAAATCAAGTGACTCAATCAGGAAAAAGACACCAAACAACAACAGTCAGTAAAATGGTCTTATGTATGGCATCTGCACTGACAACACTGTTCCCTGTACACAACTCAGTCTAACCATCAGCTCATGAGGTGTTTCTGTATATACATGCTATATCTCCCCAGAAGAAAGCATAAACCCCCACCTGCTTACAGGGCCAATCACACGTACATCTCTAGTTCCTCTGACACAGAACCCAATACAGTACATGATATTTTTACTGAAGCGATTCAATTGAAGTAACTTGCTCAATGGTGCAATAGTAGTACCCTCCCGAGGAATACAACTGCTTCTTATGAAACAAAACCCAGCAAATTGTATTTTAATTTAAGGCATTCACCACATGCTGTTGTCTAGAGCAACTTGCACAACTTAATGCCTTTTCATACAATCCATTTACACATCTGAATATATATTCAAGCAATTTAGGCGATGTATCATGTACAATGCTGTAAAGAACATTCATTGATAAAATCATACCTTACCCAGGGTACACAAAGCTCTCACTAATTGTCTTGACCAATAATGATGGTTTAAGACATAACACCAACACACATGATTTAATAACTAAGGGCTCAATCAAAACAATATCCTTGTTAATTACATTAATACATAATGTCAATATTCCTTCAGACATAAGGTTCTGATTCAGGCTACAATATGTTCCCATATGTTCACACATGCCTATTGATTGTATAACTCTATAGAGATGTGCATGATTTCTTATCTGCAATAAGACTTACAAACTCTGCTGAGAGCCACTGATTGGCTGAACACTTCTTTAGGGAAACTATGATTGGCTGAGTGCACAGGCTATTCCTTTTATAGCCAGTATCACAGTTTCTCCTCACACTCCAAACTGCTCCTCTCTCAGCTGGACAGTAAGGGCTGTTCACACCACACACTGACAACATGCTGGGGACACTCTGCACTCTCATCACTGTGCTCTCATGTAAGGGACATGCATATATTTATACTTATTTCAAAATTAAAATGTATCTTAATTTTTTCTTACATGAGCTTTTTATTTCCCAGGTGTGAGTGGAGTGACAGTGGTGACACAGAAGCCTCCTGTTCTGACAGTGAGTAAAGGAGATACGGCCACTATGGACTGTAACCTCGGGACTGTGACTGGTAGTACTGCTCGCTGGTACAAGCAGGTTCCAGGCAGTGCTCCTCAGCATGTGCTGCGTTTCTACCACTCTTGGAGCTCTCCCACATATGGAGATGGATTCTCCTCCCCTCGCTTCACTTCCAATCATCAGAGTAAATCTGATTATCGATTGATAATTAATACTGTAGAGACAGGAGACTCAGCAGTGTATTACTGTAAAACATGGGATGACTCTGCTAAAGAGCTCATATCACAGTGATTTACACCATGACAAAAACCTCTGAGCTTCACTTCTGCTTTTACTCAAGCTGAACCAGAATATCTCAGCCATGGAGCCATTTCAGAGCAATGTTAGCAGAGAAAAGTCTCAGTTTGCCAAAACTGAATAAAATTACAAGCAACAAAATCAAATGACTCAGGAAAAAGATGCCAAACAACAACAGTCAGTAAAATGATCTTATGTTTGGCATCTGCAGTGACAGCACTGTACACAACTCAGTCTAACCAGTCAGCTCATGAGGTGTTTCTGTATATTAATGCTATATCTCCCCAGAAGAAAGCATAAACCCCCACCTGCTTACAGGGCCAATCACATGTACATCTCTAGTTCCTCTGGCACAGAACCCAGTACAGTACATGATATTTTTACTGAAGCGATTCAATTGAAGTAACTTGCTCAATGGTACAATAGTAGTACCCTCCCGAGGAATACAACTACTTATGAAACAAAACCCAGCAAATTGTATTTTAATTTAAGGCATTCACCACATGCTGTTGTCCAGAGCAACTTGCACAACTTAATGTCTTTTCATGCAATCCATTTACACATCTGAATATATATTGAAGCAATTTAGGCGATGTACCATGTACAATGCTGTAAAGAACATTCATTGATAAAATCATACCTTACCCAGGGTACACAAAGCTCTCACTAATTTCCTTGACCAATAAAAGATGGTTCAAGACATAACACCAACACACATGACTTAATAACTAAGGGCTCAATCAAAACAATTTCCTTGTTAATTACATTAATACATAATGTCAATATTCCTTCAGACATAAAGTTCTGACTCAGGCTCCAATATGTTCCCATATGTTCACACATGCCTATTGATTGTATAACTCTATAGAGATGTGCATGATTTCTTATCTGCAATAAGACTTACAAACTCTGCTGAGAGCCACTGATTGGCTGAACACTTCTTTAGGGAAACTATGATTGGCTGAGTGCACAGGCTATTCCCTTTATAGCCAGTATCACAGTTTCTCCTCACACTCACCCTGCTCATCTCTCAGCTGGACAGTAAGGGCCGTTCACTCAACACTGACAACATGCTGGGGACACTCTGCACTCTCATCACTGTGCTCTCATGTAAGAAACTTATATTCATCATAATTTTAAAATATTAATGCAATGTACATTTTTCTTACATGTTTATTATTTTACAGGTGTTAGTGGAGTGATAGTGGTGACACAGAAGCCTCCTGTTCTGTCAGTGAGTAAAGGAGATACGGCCACTATGGACTGTAACCTCGAGACTGTGACTAATAGTTCTGCTCGCTGGTACAAGCAGGTTCCAGGCAGTGCTCCTCAGCATGTGTTGCGTTTCCGTCACTCTTGGAGCTCTCCCGAATATGGAGCTGATTTTTCCTCCCCCCACTTCACTTCCACTCATCAGAGTACATCTGATTATCGATTGATTATTACTAATGTGGAGGCAGGAGACTCAGCAGTGTATTACTGTCAGACATGGGATAAATTTGCTAAAGAGGAGATATCACAGTGATTCACACCATGACAAAAACCTCTGAGCTTCACTTCTGCTTTTACTCAAGCTGAACCAGAATCTCTCAGCCATGGAGCCATTTCAGAGCAATGTTAGCAGAGAAAAGTCTCAGTTTTCCAAAACTGAATAAAATTACAAGCACCAAAATCAAGTGACTCAATCAGGAAAAAGACGCCAAACAGCAACAGTCAGTAAAATGGTCTTATGTTTGGCATCTGCAGTGACAGCACTGTTCCCTGTACGCAACTCAGTCTAACCAGTCAGCTCATGAGGCGTTTCTGTATATACATGCTATATCTCTCCAGAAGAAAGCATAAACCCCCACCTGCTTACAGGGCCAATCACACGTACATCTCTAGTTCCTCTGACACAAAACCCAATACTGTACATGCTGTTTTACTGAAGCAATTCAATTGAAGTAACTTGCTCAATGGTACAATAGTAGTACCCTCCCAAGGAATACAACTACTTCTTATGAAACAAAACCCAGCAAAATGTATTTTCATTTAAGGCATTCACCACATGCTGTTGTCCAGAGCAACTTGCACAACTTAATGTCTTTTCACACAATCCATATACACATCTGAATATATATTGAAGCAATTTAGGCGATGTATCATGTACAATGTTGTAAAGAACATTCATTGATAAAAACATGCCTTACCCAGGGTACACAAATCTCTCACTAATTGCCTTGACCAATAATGATGGTTCAAGACATAACACCAACATACATGACTTAATAACTAAGGGCTCCATCAAAACAATTTCCTTGTTAATTACATTAATACATGATGTCAATATTCCTTCAGACATAAAGTTCTGACTCAATATGGCTACAATATGTTCCCATATGTTCACACATGCCTATTGATATGGCTACAATATGTTCCCATATGTTCACACATGCCTATTGATTGTATAACTCTATAGAGATGTGCATGATTTCTTATCTGCAATAAGACTTACAAACTCTGCTGAGAGCCACTGATTGGCTGAACACTTCTTTAGAGAAACTATGATTGGCTGAGTGCACAGGCTATTCCCTTTATAGCCAGTATCACAGTTTCTCCTCACACTCCAAACTGCTCCTCTCTCAGCTGGACAGTAAGGGCCGTTCACTCAACACTGACAGCATGCTGGGGACACTCTGCACTCTCATCACTGCACTCTCATGTAAGGGACATGCATATATTTATACTTATTTCAAAATTAAAATGTATCTTAATTTTTTCTTACATGAGCTTTTTATTTCCCAGGTGTGAGTGGAGTGACAGTGGTGACACAGAAGCCTCCTGTTCTGACAGTGAGTAAAGGAGATACGGCCACTATGGACTGTAACCTCGGGACTGTGACTGATCGTACTGCTCGCTGGTACAAGCAGGTTCCAGGCAGTGCTCCTCAGCATGTGCTGCGTTTCTACCACTCTTGGAGCTCTCCCGAATATGGAGCTGATTTTTCCTCCCCCCGCTTCACTTCCACTCATCAAAGTACATCTGATTATCGATTAATAATTAATACTGTGGAGGCAGGAGACTCAGCAGTGTATTACTGTAGCACATGGGACAACACTGCTAAAGAAGAGGTATCACAGTGATTCACACCATGACAAAAACCTCTGAGCTTCACTTCTGCTTTTACTCAAGCTGAACCAGAATCTCTCAGCCATGGAGCCATTTCAGAGCAATGTTAGCAGAGAAAAGTCTCCGTTTTCCAAAACTGAATAAAATTACAAGCACCAAAATCAAGTGACTCAATCAGGAAAAAGACGCCAAACAACAACAGTCAGTAAAATGGTCTTATGTTTGGCATCTGCAGTGACAGCACTGTTCCCTGTGCACAACTCAGTCTAACCAGTCAGCTCATGAGGCGTTTCTGTATATACATGCTATATCTCTCCAGAAGAAAGCATAAACCCCCACCTGCTTACAGGGCCAATCACACGTACATCTCTAGTTCCTCTGACACAAAACCCAATACAGTACATGCTGTTTTACTGAAGCAATTCAATTGAAGTAACTTGCTCAATGGTACAATAGTAGTACCCTCCCAAGGAATACAACTACTTCTTATGAAACAAAACCCAGCAAAATGTATTTTCATTTAAGGCATTCAGCACATTCTGTTGTCCAGAGCAACTTGCACAACTTCATGTCTTTCATGCAATCCATTTACACATCTGAATATATATTGAAGCAATTTAGGCAATGTACAATGCTCTAAAGAGCATTCATTGATAAAAGCATACCTTACCCAGGGTACACAAAGCTCTCATTAATTCCCTTGACCAATAATGATGGTTCAAGACATAACACCAACACACATGATTTAATAACTAAGGGCTCAATCAAAACAATTTCCTTGTTAATTATATTAATACATAATGTCAATATTCCTTCAGACATAAGGTTCTGACTCAGGCTACAATATGTTCACATATGTTTACACATGCCTATTGATTGTATAACTCTATAGAGATGTGCATGATTTCTTATCTGCAATAAGACTTACAAACTCTGCTGAGAGCCACTGATTGGCTGAACACTTCTTTAGGGAAACTATGACTGGCTGAGTGCACAGGCTATTCCCTTTATAGCCAGTATCACAGTTTCTCCTCACACTCCAAACTGCTCCTCTCTCAGCTGGACAGTAAGGGCCGTTCACACCACACACTGACAACATGCTGGGGACACTCTGCACTCTCATCACTGTGCTCTCATGTAAGGGACATGCATATATTTATACTTATTTCAAAAGTAAAATGTATCTTAATTTTTTCTTACATGAGCTTTTTATTTCCCAGGTGTAAGTGGAGTGACAGTGGTGACACAGAAGCCTCCTGTTCTGTCAGTGAGTAAAGGAGATACGGCCACTATGGACTGTAACCTCGGGACTGTGACTGATAGTACTGCTCGCTGGTACAAGCAGGTTCCAGGTGGAGCTCCTCAGTTTGTGCTGTATTTCTACCACTCTTCGAGCTCTCCTAGCTATGGAGCTGGTTTCTCCTCCCCCCGCTTCAATTCCAATCATCAGAGTAAATCTGATTATCGATTAATAATTAATACTGTGGAGGCAGGAGACTCAGCAGTGTATTACTGTAACACATGGGACAGCTCTGTGAGTGAGCACGCATCACAGTGATTCACACCATGACAAAAACCTCTGTGCTTCACTTCTGCTTTAATGCTGCTTCAGAAATCTCATAGAAGATGAGGGTTTTCTCCAGCTGAAACAGGATCTTCCAGTCCTGGAATCCCTTTAATCATTACAATAGAAAATATAGTAGTATTTTTTCTGCAATACACAAATATACTGCACTTTCTGCAGTTCAAAATTAAATGCACTAATGAACTAGTACAACAAGTACCCAAACTGTACTAGAAGTACAATGAGCTCCATAATGTTTGGGATAAAGACATATTTTTTGGCTCTATATTCCACATTTTTAGATTTGTAATCAAACAATTCATATGTGGTTAACATGCATTATGAGGCTGAGAATTAAGAAAAAACAAAAACCGAGACATACGTTAAACCTTAACAAATCAATTGTTTGGAACATCATTAAGAAAAAAGAGAGCACTGATTAGCTCAGTAATCGCAAAGGGCCTGGCAGGCCAGGGAAGACCTCTACTGCTGATGACCAAAGAATTCTTACCAAAATGAAAACATCTGCACAGCAGATCAGAAGCATTCTTCAAGAGCCAGATGTGGACATGACAGTGACTGCTGTCCACAGAAGACTTCACAAACCAAACTACAGAGCCTACAATGTAAGGTACAAACCACTTGTTAGCTACAAAAACAGGATTGCCAGGTTACCGCTAAGAAGTACCCAAAAGAGCCTGCAGTTTTGGAAAAAGGTCTTGTGGATAGATGGGACCAAGGTTCACTTGTATCAGAGTGATGGCAAAAGCACAGTAGACCAAAAGGAACTGCCCAAGATCCAAAGCACTCCCCATTCCCCTTATCTGTGAAACATGGTGGTGGGGGTGTTATGGTTTGGGCATGTATGGTTGCCATAGATACTGGCTCACTTGTCTTCAGGGATGATTTAACTGCTGATAGCAGCATTAAAATGAATTCAGAAGTGTAAAGAAGCATAGTATCTGCTCAGGTTCAACCAAATGCCTCCAAATTCATTGGATGGAAATTCATTGTTCCACGACAATGATCCCAAGCATATTGCTAAGGCAACATTGGAAAATTCTTGACTGTCCAAGTCACCCAAACTAAATCCGACTGAACATACATTTCTATGCTGAAGAGAACTTAAGGCAACTAGACCACAATACAAGCAGGAGTTGAAGATGGCTGCAGTACAGGCCTGGCAGAGCACCACTGGAGAAGATGCTCAGCATCGGATGATGTCTATGGGTCACAGACCTCAAGCAGTCATTGCATGCAAAGGATATGTGACAAAGTACTTTGTACTACACCAAAGTGTACAAAAATTCCCTAAAATAAAAGCTGAAAATGTGCACTTCAATCACAATTGCTTGATTACAAATCTAAAATTGTAGAGTATAGAGCCAAATCAGGAAAAATATGTCATTACCTCAAACATTATGAAGCTCATTGTATGTATTCACAAAGAAAAAAATGTAATTCCCATAGCTTATTAATGCTAATTGTTCAGAAATGAAAAGCCAATTTCAGTCTTGTGTATTTGTGACAAATCCTGTGTGGAACAATCCTTTTTGCAACTGCAGATTCAATCCAAATTGTGCATATTTCAGCAGCTCTGACAGTACATATCTAAAGCCTGATTGAAATATTGCAGGACTGCATTACTTTATATTATTCAATTATTCCCATCTGTGCAGTAAGTAAAGTGTCTATTCAGTTGGTGGAATTGCAATTGGATTGTGTTTCATTATATGATACCTTTTGTGTGCAGATATCAAAGCACTTTACACTGAAGGAAGTGAATTGACCTTAACCTCCACTAATGTGCGGGATCCATGGGGGTTAAAGTGAAGAAAGGGCCACACCAGACCAGCTGTGCTGTAGAGATTTACCTGTGGGATCTGTTAGGGAGCCTCAGCTGTGCTGTAGAGATTTACCTGTGGGATCTGTTAGGGACCCTCAGCTGTGCTGTAGAGATTTACCTGTGGGATCTGTTAGGGAGTTACAGATGTGCTGTATAGGTTGGCTTTAGGGTTCTAATTGGGAAGGTCAGATGGGCTATATAGATTGATTCTGTTTGGATATTGCAGATGTGCTGTCCATATTTACATGGTTCTGACAGGAATTACAGATGTGTTGTCAGCATTCAGATTTGTGTCCACAGTGTGTTTCAGTTCCCTCTTGCTGTGCTCAAACTGAGCTGAGGTTTTTGTACGGGGGTATACATCATCTGTATCACTGTGGTATTCGGCCAAGGCACCAAGTTGATTGTCGCTGGTAAGTCTCTTTTCATTTCTTTGCAAATGTTTTTAAATATGCAGTTTTCCATGATATTGTGTTGTTCTGTCTGACATAAATTTTTGGATTTGAAATAAGGGTTAAAATATTTTCAAATGTAGCGTTGTTTACATCTTTTTCAATTCAATGCTGAGATACAAATCCCATGCTTCATGTCTGAATTTTTTTTTTCTCTGTAGGTTTCAATTCATAAAAAATTTCATATTCAAAAGATATAGTCCTTTTGCTTCGTTTGGAATCCTGGTATTGTTTTTTGCTAAATTATTTTTGAGAACAATGTAATATTCTGTAATATTTTACTGAGAAATTTGATGTAAAACTGACATGTTATATTTTGCTTTAATACAGGGCAAGTAATTGTCCTTTAACTCAATAATATATACACCTTTAATGAACTTCCCATTTTTCATCGTAACACCTAAATTATTTATTGATTATGCTTTAAACACAAAGTCTATTAAGCCATTGAGCCTCAAAATGTAATATCACCGACAGATTTATTTGAAATTTTAATATTTATATTGTCATTCAAAATTTGCTGCAAATGACGTGACTGTAACAGAAAACATCGTTCAGTCGATTTTTCACTCAGTTTAAAGGCGGTGGAAATAATTTTAAAAATCACTGGAATGTTACACGGCAAAGGTTGTTTGGATCTGTAAGCGTTTTTTCGAATAGCACTTTTATTTCTACAAAATGTGCGAAACATTTATTTGCTGGTCAAAATATGAGCACCCTTTCAATGAACCCGATATCTTATCATTTCTCTTTTTCAGATTCTTCTCTTGCTGCGCCTACCCTCTCTCTCCTGCCTCCATCCAGCGAGGAGCTGAAGACAGATAAAGCCACGGTGGTGTGCCTGGCGCAGATGTCTGTTGGGTTCGCTGATGTCAGCTGGACATCGGACGGGAAACCAGTTACCGGCGGGGTTTTTACCGGCACCGCCGAACAGAAACCCGACAAAACCTTCGGTTTGAGCAGCTTCTTAACCATCACGCCCTCCGAATGGATTACCGACCGCGTCTTTACCTGTAAAGTATCTGTCGGGTCTAAAACCTCAGAGAAAAGTATCAAAAAGTCTGACTGCAGTGGCTAAACTTTGTGAGATCATGTATTAAATGTTTGATCTCGCTTTGTGTCCGCAATAGGGTAGTGTTGTGTTGAGTGAATTTGCCTTAATAAACGAGAATGCATTGTTTTAAAAAAAATAAAATTAGTACGCTTTCGGAATTAAATGTAGACTATCCCATGCGTTTATGTGTGGACTGAGTTGTGTTTTTCTGTGTGCTTGAATTGTGTAGAGATTAAATAAAAATCATTGCATGTATTACAATGCTGATGTGTGTATGTGTGTATGTAGCCTAGGCCCTTGTGTGAAAGAGAGAGATATAGATGCATGTTTTAAAATGGCAGTAGTCCTAATTAGATTGCTTTAATGAAACAAAAGACGTGCGGATAGCGACGCTTTCAAACAGCACATATTTAATTTGTCAGTGTCAATAGGACAAGTCTGTATGCACCAGTACAACTATCCACGAAAAGGAATAGAAGAACAACAAAAAATATTATTTTCTTTAGACATGGCTCAAAACCAGCACTACTATGCCTCCCCAGCAACTCTGTCGCATTGTTGTAATGTTATGGAAATGTGAGGACGATGCTGTGTGCGTTGTGAAGGCGGCTGTTTAAAGAAGATTGTCTTGTAAGCCCTGCTGATCCTGCAGAGGGCGACAGAGAGCCAGCTACTGAAACTGAAAGACACCAGCTGGATTTATAGCGCCATGCAAATGAGGGAGTTATTTCAGCTCCTTTCACATCTCAGAGGGACAGCCCTGTGTCTGCTTACAGACCTGCAGGTGTGAGGAGGGCTCTATCAGACTGCACATGTTACTGAGAGGAAGCAATATCACTACAGCCTATGGTAATGCTTTCAGTTACAGGAAAGTAAAGGAAATTGAGATTGCTATAAATAGCATTCTCTGGGTGTTTATCTTATTTTGCAGAAAGTTCTCACATCTGCAAAAATAAAATCATTTGAATGCTGTGTGGTGACATACTGTAGCAGATGGTGCTTCTTGGTGCTTTTCTTCTTGTGTGTATCAGAACATTGTCTAGAACGTACACCTACCTCGAATTTTGTAAAACAAATGTAAGACAACCTGAGCTATGATACTTCCAAACATGTTTGTTATATGATTGATTTTCTCTAGAATCCCCTGATTCCCGCAGCACCACCTGTTCAGGGTTTAGAAGTAAACGTGATATTTAAACATAATATGTCCCCCACAGGACATATTATTCTATGGTAGTTTATTTATAGAAGCAGTTTATTTATAGGACTGGAGTGCAATCAAATAACTGGAATTAATGAACTTGTGTGAGGAGGCACTGCTTAAACAGCATTCAGGATAAAAATGAGTATGATTTCAATCAATCATGTTTTATTTATGTCACATTTTACAACAGAATTGTCGCAAATACACTTCATGATATACCCTGACCTAAGCAGAAGGCAAGGCCAAAGGTGACAGTGGCAAAAAAATAACTCTCTGGATGAGACATTGGAAGAAATCTTGGGAAGAACCAGTAGGAGAAGTCGTATTATATGGTGTTGGGCGTAGACGGGCAGAGGTCATGAATATTATTTATTAAGTCTCCATGTAATTATTATTTCTAAAACAGGAGTTTCCACCTGCGTTAAAATTCATATATTCCTAAGCTCAAGATATTCAACAATGTAATATTCAACAATATAAATAAAATAAAATGTATTTATGTATAAATTTTTGGAGATTCTTACTAATATACAAATAACAATCATGGTTAAGGAATTAAAAATAAGAGCATAGTAAACACCATTACCAAAAGGACAGTAGTAGAGCACACTCGCCAGAATAGCTTCAGATCTCGGCTGAGGATGACTTTGATGTCTTGCCTGCAAATTATGTAAATTTATTATGTCTGAGGATGCTTTTGAGTTCCCCGACCTGAGGACGATTGCATTTTTGTTTCCTGGAAGCCAGATGGGGTTGTGTTCTAAGCAGTGAGTGTGAGCAAACAGGACAGATGGAAATGTGAAAGACGAATGAAGGGAGAAAGGGCGAGGATGAGGATGAGGGAGTGATGGAGGAGTGCCCTAAAACGCTCAAGCCTGGGGTCTCTGGATTTTTCGGACCAGGACGCGAGTCCTGTGTCTGCGCCCCTCTGCAGTGTGTGGGGCAGGGCTCTCCTTCCGGGGGAGCGTCGGCAGGCGCTCCACCCTCCGGGGGGGCGGTGGACGTTCCACCCTTTGGGGGGGCGGGGGGAACCTTCCCTCCTGGATCTGGTCTGTGAATGCCTCCACCCCGTCGAACTTGGAGGTGAGCTGTACTAGTTGCCCCTTCAGTGCATCAAACTCCTTATAGAGGTCTCCCAGTGCATCTGACAGGGGCTGGATCCTGGAGGGGAAAGTGACGATTAGAGGCAAATAGGCGGGTCTTAAAGGCCTCATGTGACATGTCTGAACCAATCAGAGAGGGGAGAACCATTTGTGCATGCATAAAAATTAAAAGCCCGTGTCTTCAGACCTTTCAAAAATACAGCAGGGCTGCACTTGCACTGAGCACACAACAGGGAATGAGTTATTAAATTCAGGTTGATACAGGCGCCCACATTTACACATTTAGCTGTTATCCACTTGCATAAATGCATACATACTGCTTTAGGCAAAATCATGTGGGCCACAGCCAAGTTGTAGTCACTAAATAATCTCACTGCATAAAGTTAGACGACATTCCAGGTGCAAGAGGGAAATGAAGAATGTAGGTGCAGTTTAAATAGGCACTTCCACCGCAGTAGAAAATGGGCAGTAACTCTGCTGTTCTGATTGCAGTGGGAAGCTCATTCCACCACTCGGAGGCCAGGATAGAGAGGAGACGTGATCAAGAGGAGGGGACTGGTAGCCAGTGAATGCGAAGCAGGTTGTCCTGGCAGGAGTGTAATGTTCGAAAGTAGATTGATGTGTGAAAAGAAATGGCAGCAATAGCAGCACACTGTCACAGATTTCAGTGGCTCAGGACAAAGGAGAAAATGAGGAATAAAAATTGGGTCAAATCAAACAAACAAAAGAAAATGTGGACTGTGTTTTGTCAGGGGAAGCCACATCAAACAGTGAGAGTCTTTTTTATTTTTAAAGTGAAAAGAGCACACTCCATATGCCCTCCAGAACAGCCTGTTAGAGCCAAACTCTGAGTTCTCCAGCTGGGCTTCTCTCCCGGGAATGAGTTCATGCTCCTTAAAAGATTCACTGCACCTACAAGCTTCGTCAGGCACAGCAGCTTTCAGTCAGAGAAATAACACAACTCACTGGCCAAAAGCCAATCTGGACACTGAACGCAGAAAGTGAAAATTATAAGGAACAGCGTCCTGAGTTTTCAGAGTATCTAACATTAAGATGCAAACAGGCTGCTTCTGTTGTGGAACAAAAATCCATGCATGTTACCCAGAGAGCCACCCCCCCTCTCACACATCATGTATATGTCCTCTCTCACAGTAACTCACACCCTCATGTGTCGAAATCCTCTCTGTCGCAAACATTATCATACACTGACACACACACTCACACACACACGCGTGCACGCACACATGTGCACACGCGCGTGCACACACACAGGCACGTGATCTCACCCACC
Source organism: Anguilla anguilla (assembly GCF_013347855.1). NCBI lineage: Eukaryota > Metazoa > Chordata > Actinopteri > Anguilliformes > Anguillidae > Anguilla > Anguilla anguilla. The sequence continues at coordinate 24,746,812 of NC_049217.1, read as the reverse complement.
TCCCATATTCCGGCAGGACAACACTGTGGTCGTTGAGTAGAAGCTCCTTCACCTGGGTCATAATAGCAAACTTCCAGTTGTCCAATACCTGGGTGAGGTTGGCGCACCCTCTAGTGTACGTCTTCTGTACTGCAGGGAAAACCCAACGCCATCTGAACCCAATGCAATGCTTCACTCAGGCCAAACTGGACATATCAATCTGATACACCAAAACCACGTCAAACCTGTGAGTATGTGTATGTGTGTGTGGAAGAAAAAATAATATGTGAAGCTTTGTGCGTGAGAGAGGAGAAAAGGAAAAAGTATTTTACCACACCGCATAGTAGCTACAGTATGTCTCATGTTATGGACAGTACAAATGCAGCAATAAAAATGCAGATTATATAATAATATTAATATAGTATGTGCCACTATTCTGTAAAGCCTTTAATTCCTTCATTAAAAAAAAAAACTTCCATCTTTCCCTCTTCATAGTGAGAGTGAGTCCTTCCCAATAACACGTGGCAGAAGTAAGGTACAGATCAATATACCATTGACAATGCATAAATGTATATCTGAAATTTGCATTTAGAGCAGTGCATTAAATTCAGTACAAATTCAAGGTGACTCACTGTTATCACAATCAACACTGCTTGGTGGCAGGCCACATGCAAAAGTGGAAAAATAAAAAAAACATGTAGGAACAAAGTAGGTATAATTTGCTGTGATACAGTGGGAGTAGAAACTAACAAGAAAAAAATAAGTGATTGAAACCTGTGAAAGATAAGCTGTTGACCCCTTAATTGAGAGATAAACATCTATAAGGGTTATCCCATATTACACATTGACATATGCCATTAGATTAACAGTATACACAGAATCGGTGTGGGGGGGGGGGGGGGGGGGGCAGAGATATTCACCATTAACTTTGGGGTCCCACTCCAGTATCTCTTGTCTCCTTTTCTTCTGTCCAAAACAGAGAGCCACCAGACACAGCAGGGCCAGGAATCTCTTCGTCATCTTTGCCATCATCCTTGCTGTCGTCATGGTAATAAAACTTTCAAAATGACCGTACTACAAAAGGGATTCATCACAGCCCGGTATATCATTAAAGAAGGCATGTGCTCCGAAAGGCTGCTCATCAAACACACACATATGGACAGACTCACGCACACAGACACACAGACAGGCACACACACAAAGTGACACGTGGAAGCATCCAATTCACTCTTGTGCTTTTGCAGAATAAACTTGCTTTCGGCAAAAACTTGCACAAGGACCTGTTCTGCCACCATTAATACAGCACTATTTGCTAAATATTATATTTCCTTATATGTTGATGAAAACTGATCAAAAGTGCAAATGCTAATTTAGTATCAACACTAACGGTAACAACCTCAGATCAAAAATATAATTAAGTAAAGGTTTAAAGGCTCAAAACAACACTACCAGAAGAAATTCACTGAATTTTTGCAACTATAAAAAGGTCTTTGGTCATGATCTTTGCTATATATGTAGTAAATTCTGGTATACTATAACCTGAAGGGCGGTTTTAGAGATGAATACCTGATCTGAAGGTAGTGTTGAGCTGTTTTCCAACAGATGCGCAAATACGACGTCTCTGCTAATCCTCTAGCACTGAAACACTGACAGAACATGCCTTTGGCAGTCTGCTTTTAAGTCTTGCTCCCAAAATCCAAGCCTCCACCCCCTCACACTCACACACAGACACACACGCACAATAACACACATCCAAGTGCACACATACTTACACACACCCGCACACGTGAACAGACATCCACACACACACTGACCAGGTGGTCTATGACTGAATCTTGGACAGGCCACCCCCATGTCCTTTCCAATATATTTGTACATCCACGTGCACACACACACACATCAGGAAATCAGTTCAAGTTGGAGGGGGTGGATCCAAATTCAAAACTGAACTCTCTAACTTTGGACAGGATGAAATTGTTGATATTGAACAGAGATTGGGGGGAATCTGTTTTCCAATTAAAATATTCTATTTGTATTTTTGGTTTGGGGGTGGGTGGGTTTTGAGGCCGTTTGAACTTAAATGCAGGATGTGTGTTCATATAGAGGTGGGGTAATATATTAATAGGTGAGATGCATGCTTTAGTGGATGATCATAATTTTCATATATCATTTATCATTATATCAAGACAATAGGAAACAAACATCTTAGACAATATCGAAGAGACACCATGTCACCTGTGTTTGTGCAAGCCCAATTTCCGTCCATGTTTAACAAAAGCTTGTGTGAATCTGTGTATTTACAGTAAAACCTTAATAAACGGTCAGTGTTATAGAGCATCAAATGCCCCAGACATCTGGTATGCAGACATAACAGACATAACTGTGTTCTGGTGTGAAAAGCCTTGGACAATTAGGCTGCCACTAGTACCACTAGTGCTGATTTGAAAGGGGTTTCCATAATAGAATTACAGTCCCCATTGTATTAACTATTTGTTCAAGTCTGATACTGTTTTCCCATTGAGGGTACCTCTATGCATGCCAAAGGCACTTAATACATAGCACACTGTACCGCTTTTCTGTTTGCTCCAGATATCGAGGCACATTACCTCATCATCATCATCATCATCATCAACTTTTATTTGGGGAGTACCAAATAAAAGTGATTGGCTGTGTGAAAATGTGTCTCTCTGGGGGCTAACACGAGATAGCTCGTGTTACGCACAGGGCTCGACTCCAGTGGAACTGTTTGATGTAGAGCTGTCGTTTCAGCGTAGCATTCCTGCAGCCCGCGGTAAATGTCTGGAGCCCATCTGCGGCCCGTAGAACAGAGCCAGCACCGGTCCCAGCACCGGTCCCAGCACCAGTCCCAGCACCGGTCCCAGCACCGGTCCCAGCACCAGTCCCAGCACCAGTCCCAGCACCAGACCCAGCACCAGTGCCAGCACCAGTCCCAGCACCAGTGCCAGCACCAGACCCAGCACCAGTGCCAGCACCAGTCCCAGCACCAGTCCCAGCACCAGTCCCAGCACCGTTCCCAGCACCAGTCCCAGCACCGGTCCCAGCACCAGTGCCAGCACCAGTCCCAGCACCAGTGCCAGCACCAGACCCAGCACCAGTGCCAGCACCAGTCCCAGCACCAGTCCCAGCACCAGTCCCAGCACCGTTCCCAGCACCAGTCCCAGCACCGGTCCCAGCACCAGTGCCAGCACCAGTCCCAGCACCAGTGCCAGCACCGGTGCCAGCACCAGTCCCAGCACCAGTGCCAGCACCAGCCCCAGCACCGGTCCCAGCACCGGTCCCAGCACCGGTCCCAGCACCAGTCCCAGCACCAGTCCCAGCACCGGTTCCTCTGGAGGGAGAGCCACCGTGCTCACTGCACGTTTTCTCTGACTGGAGCACGTGCCGCTGCCTCGTAAAAACACAATCGGGAAAGCACCGGCGCCAAAAAAGGAAAAATAACATCTTACGTCAGCGCTGAACCAAAACATCAGACCGTGAAGAGAAAACCATGGCGACCTCTTGACCTTGTGTGCTCACAGATGCTGTAAGTGTAATATCAGAGGCGATTCTAGAGACTGGGGAACCTTCAAAAAAAAAGTTCCATAGGGCCCTTTTTTACTAACTTCCATTGTCATCATGTTACCCCAAACTCCTACAACTAAGTCCCTGGGGCCCCCTCAATGCTTGTGGCCCCAGACAGTTACCTGCCTTGCCTGTTCATAAGATTGGCCTCTGTGTAATATTGCAACCTGTACAGGCCTACAGAGAACATTTACAATTTTTTGAGAACTTTTGCAAAATACTCCTTATCAGCTTAAAAATATTTTGTGATTGTATCCTGACTGGAACATGCCTAATAGGTTACATTTCCATGGGTCACATGTTTGCACTACAAATCAGGTGAATGTATGTTTGTCCAGTATGGTAGTCCATTCTAGGCAAGAGCATCTGCTAAATTAATGTAATGTAGTTAGCTAATGCTACATGACAAATAACTTAATACTTTTTTAACAAAGCTTCAAACAGTCTTTTTAGTTACTGGTATGTTGATTGATCAGGCAGTAATTCCAAGATGGCAAAAGAGCTTGTTGCTACTTTATTTCAGTATCCCCTCTGAAAAGGATTTTGTAGCAGAATGTAATATTCCGCATTTAGGAAACATGCAGCAAGTTATTCGAGAAAAGATCAAAAGAGCTTTGCCCAACTTCAAAGGAGCCAGTGAGAGTGGATCTGTGTGGACGTGTCAACTGCAAATTCAGTTTGAATGTGAACCAGCAGGGAACAGTGGGCTTACTGGACCGGGGATTTGGCCTGTATATCAGAGTGTCACAGAAAAAAAGTGGATAAAATGGGACTGGGGCCCTGAACCCAGGCATGTGGAGAATCTGGCTTCTGAGCTGTGGCGGTAAAACTGTCAGAAGAGAGACAGATGGACCTGGAGCAGGGATACCTGACTGGGACAGAGTGACTCTGGGACAGGCTGCTGGGGCTGGGGAGCGAGGTGGGGATACGGGTAGGGGAGGGGAGTGAGGTGGAGGGTAGGAGTGAGGAAGGCGGAGTGAGGTGGAGGAGACAGTTGATCACAAATCAATGCTTTCCCCCTTTTTCATTGGAGGGATTTTGATATGAAAGGAATAATATGACAGGGAAATCCAGACTAAGAGATAAGAAAATCTCAATGAATAAAAATGTCTCAAAATGAACTGGTGAGGGAAGGTCTGAAGAGCAAGGAGTTGGGGGAGGGGGAGGGGAGGGGGGTGAGGATGTGGTGACCCAGGATTACATTAAAAACAGGGATCCAAAGGGCCTTCAAAACATGACAAGTAATTTGGCAGGATTTTACATTCAGCACTTTGATCCAACAGTTTCTGTTTGAGTCTTCCAAGGACCTAATACTGGAAAACCTTGTGAAGATGAAGTCACTTTTTTGAGATCAGCAGACCTCACTAAAACAGGAAAACAAGTACAATCATCAATCACATGTCTGCCAGAGGGACAGAACTTGGGGAACAAATATTGGCCAAAGCACCACACAATGCATATTCCATTCGCTGGCTGACCACTGTATATGTGTGCGTGTGTGTCTTTGTGTGTTTGTGCGTTTGCGTGTGAGTGTGTGAGTGAGTGAGATTTAGTGTACATGCATATGTTTGTATGTGAGTGACAGAAAGAGTGAGTGAGTGAGTGAGTGAGATGCTGTTTTTGTGTTTGTAAAGACTTAGGTAATTTGGAACCAGACAACAGCATTCTTTGAAATGTGCTTCATGTACCATAAAATATAGTACACGCTGTACGATTTCAGCTCCAATTTAGGTCTTAATCGCTCTCCTGAGTTTGCTCATGCATGAATTGCAACAGTCCTTGGAACAAGCTGAACTAATTAACATTTACATCATGCATGGTGTAGATAGGGGTGGACACAGTCGAGCCTTCTCATACAGGCACAATCATAACCAAAAATTCTCCAAATCCATAACTCACATTTACAAATGAGAGAAACGCTGTGAAATTTATGTGTAAAAAGCATGACCGTTGCTATCGCAGCAGCTAAGTGTATTGGGGTAGTGATTGTGTTTTTGCTCAGAGCTCAAGGTCTCAGACTCCACCCCACTCCATACAGGCCCCGCCCCCAGGCTGCTGGCCGAGCCCCCAGTCTTCTGGCCCGCCTGCCAGGCAGCAGAGTGCTAATCCGTTCCAGAGTCCTTTGTGTTGGCCAGCGTTTCCCAGCAACACAGTCCTGCACAGTCCTCTGCTGGGAAAGTATGACCCGACTCTCATCACCGCCAACAGGACAAGCCTCAGGTCCCTCATTGCCTCCAGCTTTGTATCCTCCCCCCCATTCATCCACAGTTCTCTCCCTCGGTGTGTCTCGTCCATCTTTTTGCTCTTTTCCCCTGTGGTAACTTTACCCCTCGTTCTCCCATGTTCCTTCTTCCCCATCTGCTGACCCTTTGTCCCTCTCTCCCCCCCCCCCTCCCTCCCCTCTCTGACATAGCTTGCTTGTCAGAACTCAAAGGAATGCTGGTTAGAGATTAAGGAAACAACATGGGCCTAAAATAATCTGAGGTCATCTCCTTCTAAAGTGCTGCATCCTTCCTATCAGCTGGGACTATAAGTGCTTCCAGGCCAGTTCTGCTGCACATGTGGGGACTGTCTGCCCAGCTGGCCAGGACAAAGAACTCAGGAGGACTGCCACAAGAGCAGATGAACCAGGAAATACCCTCACTCATCTTTAGCCTCACTGTCCTCATAGCAATGGAACACGGACCCCGTACTCCCCGTGCAGGTGAGTGTCCACAATGTCCCCTTAAGGCATGTGTATGCAGTCTCCAGGTGTGTAAAAGGTGGGTAAGAACGTTAAACTGGCCCAGGGGGCAATGGCCCCTCAATGGCAAGTGCCCATTGGTCAGCAGCAGCAGCAGGAAGTATGAGACGAGGCCAACGACATACACATTCATGCATTTACGCACACATGCGCATTCCCTTCACAGTCCTTCACATGTGGGTGGACTCAGAGCAGGAAAAACACCAGCAAATACATGGCAAGCAGGAGTATTTCCAAGCTGAAATCTCCGCTGTGTACTTACCCTGACACAGAACCGGACTGCTACCCCAGCTGACACAAAATGTCCTCGCAAAGTTACTGAAATGTTTTGTCAGTGATGTAAGATTGCCATAACATTGCATCAACGTTGTCAGAACGTTTTGTGTTAGCTGGGTAATTATCATTCCAGTCTTTTTCCCGTGCACCCTCGACAGTCCTTGCGTGTTTGTGTGTAAGCGCATGCATATGTTTGCATGCTCTGCATGTGTGAATGTGTTCTTTGTGCGTGCGAGTGCACGTGAATGTGTTTGTGTGTGTGCCCTGTGATGTAATCGGATCTGATTTTTCGAACGAGGGCATTTGGTAAAGTGGGGGAAAGGTCACTGGCTTCGGTAGGAATACACAGCCCACGCCGCAAGATGATCTCCACACAAAATAAGTGAAGGGCAACCGAGGGCAACAGCTAGGCCCCTTGCAGGTGCAGGGGCACTTATGTGCACCTGCTGCAGTACTGAACCTGACACGCAGTTGCTTTGCCCCTCTGAGCCACCATATGGAAATATTTTAGACAGCAAGAGCCAGACTCTGAGCTGGACAATAGCACAGCCTTTAGATAATGCCTGCTGCTTGGATGTCAGTGTGGAACAGTTGTTGAGGGACTGGCTCGTTACCAGAAGCCTGCAAAAGGCTGAAATTTCAGAGGGAATTGCAGCTGTACCTGTCACTGCTTAACTTAGTCTATGTCAGTAAATAGCCAGCTTTGTAAATAAACAAAACACAGAAAGTAGTGTATTCACAACAGTATGCCAGTAATGGTATTTGCCCAGTAATTTCGTTCTTATTAGCAAGAAAGCTGTTGTTCAAATACTAATTTATTTTCTTATGTATGGTGTTCACCAATGATTACACACCAAAAACTATGCAGTACTCAAAGTCCGACAGGTGCAGCTACATTCAGCTATCCATCTTTACAAATATTATTGTTTGCTTTTTATTGTTTGTATTTTATTAATATGAATTTATTTGTGAAGAGGCAAAAAAGCGCCTGAAATGTAGCATACTCACTGAAAGTTCATGAAATACTTTGTCTTAACAAATATACACACACACACACCAACACATTAGAAAGTAATTAGACAGAAGGTAAGTTGACACACACTATATTATTGGTTTTTACCCCCTCTGTGAGAAGACAGAAGGGTCCATTTTAAAAAGGAGGTACTCTGGGGATCTTGGTCATCTGCACCCATTTTGGGACTCAGGAGTAGCCAGCCGGCCAAATTCCACAGGGGGATTTCATTTCATGCTGTCATAAATCATCAAAAAGAGGAGAATGTTTTATGCAGGGTAATCAATCTTTCACAAACACTAACACATGGCAAGGCGAGGAACGGTTCATACACATAGGTTGTCAGATATGTAGTGCTCAGATTATGGCCTTAGAGAGGGAAACCGTGAATTTGATACGACATTATATTGTTTCTAAGAACGTGGCCTTCCCTCCCCTCCACAAGCATTAAAGCAAATGTGATTGGGGCAATTTAAAATAATCTGATTCCCTAATCTAGGCAGACGATCTATGGGTCTCCCCTCCTGTAGAGTTTGTCTCGAAGCGACAAACCAGAAGACACATTTCAGAGGTCAGAACCTTCAGAGACCCTTGATGTTCTTCAAGTGGGAAAAAAGAGTTAGTTTGGAGATCAGGGGCTATTCACTTGTCCCCTGGGGAGGCATGGCCAAAGAAACTGGGCTTTTCGAAGTCTCTCGGTGCAGTGTGCCCGCACGTGTTTCATGATAAAATGTGCCCGCGGAGAATGTGCCCGCAGTCCACATAAACTCGCTGAGAACACGATTACAGGTGGTGTTAATTCTACAAACTCTAGAGAGGAGGGCAGGAGGGAATGGCAACCTGCCCAGAAGACCCCTTCAAACCTGCCCAGAAGACCCCTTCAAACCTGCCCAGAAAACCCCTGCAAACCTGCTCAGAAGGCCCCTGAAAACCTGCCCAGGAGACCCCTGTGAGCTCTCGGGCAGTGTGCAAACAATGAGAGTGTTACCGACGAAAGGGTGATTGATCTGTTTCAGTCTGTGGATGAAACGGCTCCACTAGCCCAGATGGTTTTGCGATAAGTTATTTGTCTCGCTCAGAAATCCGTGTCCCTGAAGTGCCGATCCGATTTGACCTGTTCCACTGGCAGGTAAAAGCAGGTGAGCCAGATGATAGGGTTTCTTTGGGTAAAATGCTCTACTCTGTGAGATGTTGAAGCTGGCTGCCGTCAACATGAGGGCCAAGTTATTGCCACTGCTTATGCTTGCAGTTAGAAACAG